>NC_092214.1:66134961-66214226 GCF_043381705.1 Parasteatoda tepidariorum
ATAAATAAACATTATTTTTAAGGGGAATAATGTTTTAGCATTAGAATATCTAATCAATCAAATATAAAATATTAGAAAATAATATTATTGCTGAAAATATAGAAAACGAAAAAAATTTGACAGTTATGAAAATATTAATCCGCCATTTTGAACTAGAACGATTCAAGCAGGAAGGGGAAATTCACGTCATTCTGGAACAAAGCTTAAAATGATCTAAATCTAAGAAGCAAAAAATAAATAAACATTATTTTTAAGGGGAATAATGTTTTAGAATTAGAATATCTAATCAATAAAATATGAAAAATTAGAAAAAAAATATTATTGCTTAAAATATAGAAAGCGAAAAAAAATTGACTTATGAAAATAATAATCTGCCATTTTTAACTAGAATGATTCAAGTAAGAAAGGGAAATTCCCGTCATTCATTAAGGTGGGTAGGTGGAGGAGAAAAATTCATTTCCTTCGTATTTGTGAAAGAAAATAAGTGTAAAGAGAAGATCATTTAAGTTGAGGGTGGGGAAGTAACAAATTATTGTTTTCGCTCCAATCATTGGCTATCCATCAAGCATAAAGGCGGGCACGCTGATCGGGTTCTCTTTATTTTTTCTTCTATGACTGAACGAATCTGCTGAAGAAAGAATGTTACCCCCTTTTTCCCCCGCCTCCTAAATATTACATGGTACGGGGAAGAACGAATGTTTTGTTTCTCAAGGACGTGTATCCTTTTAGACCTACTCAAATTTTCCATTTTGACTCCCCCTCCACCTTAACGCTTGCCCCGTTTACCCTTTTCCACAGTATTTCTTCTTTCAATAAAAAGGTTCCAGGAAATGCCTCTTTTACTAGTAACCTGCATGGGAAAGGAGGGGGAGAGGGGACTCAGTTGCAGTCTTTTGAAAACAAAACTCCCTCCTTTTCTTACATTCCAAGGAAGGAGCGTCACTAACGGTCACTCAATGGTCTTGGTAGATCTTCACTTCCCCTTTCTGGTGATTTATGGGTCGGATGCATAAATCAGAGGCTCAGTGCAATGCAAGCTAGAAAAAGAGAAAATGTGTCAAAAGACTTTTTTTTGTTCTTTTTTTTTTTAGAAAAGGGGAAGATGGAGAGATGTTTGTTTATTTTGATTGTTAAAAAGTGTCCGGGAAATCGACCCTTCTGGGAAAGGGACGTCCGGATATGGGACGTTACACTGTATTTTTAAAATAAAGTTTTGCAAATTTAAAATTCTTTTGCTGCCTTGGCGAGGATAGTAGACTCGAACAAATACTAATACAGAAATAACTCTTTTCAAAAGTTATAGTTATCTATATAGTATAATATAGTTATAAAGCAATAATTATCACAAATTAAGAGTGTTAGAATACCATTCTATTAAAAACAGTAGGATTTAAAAAGCCATGTAGAATTCCGTAACAATAACTGCTGAAAAATGATTGAAAAATCCCATGTGTTTATAAAAGAATCGTCACAAGACAAGAATGTCAAAAAATGACAACTTAATTGCGCAATTAAAAATATTTCAAAATTGAAAACCTAAAGCATTTAGACATTAAAAATGTTTCGCTGTGATAATTGATTTATGTAACTTGGGTTCTTTTTGAATTTACTTTTCCAAATTTGTCAACTGTGTAACCTTTTTGGATCATTAAATGAAAACTTTGGCTGTCTTTTTGAGTCACTAAATTATCATTGGCAAAAATTCTACTTGCACATCCCATATTGTATTCACAATTACAAATAGCATACTAATTTTTTTTTAACCAAATGCAGTGGTGAATACTCAAAACAATTCCTCGATAAAGATATTGAATAAAATAATTTATTTAATATGTATATATATTTATCTTAGGATAATTACTCTTTTTTCAGAAATATCGCATTTATTTATAGTAAAGGATGTGTCCTGATGAAGACCTTTACTTTTTCCCTTTAAAAGTTTTTCTTTTATTATATATATACTGCTTATATATATACTGTAGGTAAAATAGTTAAAATGTTCTGAAAGTTTTTCAGAATAGATATCTTTAATACAGTTTTTTTTTCTATCATACATAGCTATAAAATTAGAAGTTAATTATAATTTATAAAATTACTAAAAAAAATTGGTATTGAAAATGCAACAAAAATTTAAAACCAATTAAGAAAATTTTTTACAAAGAACTATTTTTTTAGAAGAAATAGGTTTCTTTAGAAAGAATCCCCAATCTTGGTTTAAGCTACTCTTCATTTAGTGAAAACTTGCTATTTAATTTTTCTTTTTTTTTTAAATTTTGTCATTCCTTATTTCTGTTTGGGAATTTAGTGGCAAGACAAGAGTGATTTTTACATATATTAAATCAGTTTTTCTTGATAAAAAAATTCTCAAATTCCAAATTAAAAATGTAAAAATTTTTTTTTAAAGAATCTTGTGTTAAAAGAATTGGAGGGTAAAAAGTTTTTTTGTGAAGTTTCTTAAAAAAAAAAAAAAAGTAAAAAAGANAAAAAAAAAAAAAAAAAAAAAAAAAAAAAAATTAAGAATAAATAAATAAATTTAAAAAAAAAACAACCTAAATTTACCTATATAAACATAGCTAGATAAAAGTTCCCCCTTAGACTGTAATAACAAAAGATATAAAAATAAGAATAATATGCATTCTAAAAATGTAATCTCCATTTGCAACAAACTGTTAATGAGTCAGTAATGATTTTTATAGCAGCAAATTTTAGTATTTCCAGTACCATTTCTTCTTCCATAAGTTTCATACATCTGTTATAAATGCGCCTCTTTAATAAAAAAAGAAAAACAAAATAAAAAACAAACCTCAAAATTTAGAAGAAGAAAAACTTACATTTTAATATCTTGATTTTTTTTTTTTTTAACTATTAAAATAAGTTTGAAGAACAATTGTCATATTTTTGCAAATTATGAAATCTTTTTGGCTTAAAGGAGTATCACCCCCTCTCATTTACAGGTTTTGCATTCACACATACTTAAATTTAGATTTCCACATTTATTCATGATAAATATTATTTTTTTCTCTTTGCTAGGTACATTAACACAGTGTTATAATCAGAGGGCAGTCACAAAGTTCCAAATATTGCAACTTCAAAATTATGACATTTTATTAATATGAATTTATATAAATAAATGATATATCAGCATTTGGAAGTGACAAAGATCTGTATATAACTAAACTGTTACCCCAGACTTCCATTATTACTTTCATAACTAAACATTAATTAGATTTTTTAAATAAAGTAAACATATAAAATGTTATATACAATTTAAAAATTGAGTACAAAATGGTGCAATTGTTTAACATTTTAAGAGAATGAACAATTTTACAGAAGACTATGAATTTCAATTTTATCAGGGTTTAGACCTATAGTTTTTTTTTTAATTAGCTAAGACAAATAAAAAATGTAAGATTATATTTTATGAAATTACCTATACTATTAACATCATGGTATTAAAAATATGTTTTCAAAGTTCAGGGATGAGATTAGCCAAAAGGCAAAAAAGCTGAATTTCCACGATAGTAAATTTTACGCAAGCACAACCCTTTAATAATAAATTCCAGACAGTTTAAGGTAATAAATAATGTGTTGACATACAATTGTGTACTAATCTATTATTATATAAATGATTACATTGATACTTAACATTTAGTGAAAATAAAAATTACCAATTGAATACCCTTTTTAAGTGATTGCTTTTGTTTGCTACATCTTTTATGCTTGTTATATTTAGTCGTTAGTCCATCTTCAAACATCTTGTGACAAATCCTATTTTTTCTTCTTTGCAAGCACACAATGTAAGTTTTGAATATATTCCCTTCCAGTTTCTCTGATGTTGTAACACTTTCATATACTAATAATCGTTGTTGGAAAAACAGTCACCTTTATAGTAACTAATTAAAAAAAAAATAATTTACTTCTTACAAGAATGGATTTTGAAATCACATGAATATGAAACTATGTAGATATACGATTTTGAAAATGAGAAAATACAAACTGGGATATAGAATTTTTAAAACGCGTAAATACAAATCACGATTCATAATTTTTAGATTGCGTAAATACGAATCATGATGCGTAATTTTTAGATTGCATAAATAAGAATTATGATGCATAATTTTTAGAATGCGTGAATGCGAATCCCAATGCCTTATTTTAAAATCACGTATAAATACGAAAATCAATGTTTGATATTATAAACCGCATGAGCAAATCAAGACATTGAATTTTAAACTTGCGTGAATACGAATCGCTACATAGGTTTTTAAAAAGGCGTAAATACGAATCACAATATCGGATTTTTAAATCTCGTAAATAAGAATCGCAACGTACAATATTCAAATCGCGTGAATAAGAATCGCAACACGCAAATATGAAAAGCTATGTTTGATATTAAAATCGTGTGAATAAGAATCGAGATATTAGCAGATTCCAGGCTTGGGACCTCTAAAAGGCTTGTCAGAAGCAGCATCGTTTGAACTACAAAAATCAGATCTATCTGGAGGGCGGGTAAAAAATTCGGATAATCTTATCTGCTGCGAGTAAAAGGGGAGAAAATAGCTAAAATAAGTAAAAATGAGAAAGGATTGGTAGCTATGTAGATTGAATTTTCTGTTTCTCTTTATAAATTAGTAAATTTTCTGAAAAAGCGGAATACTTATTAAAAAAAGTGAAATTTTTAGAAAAATCTGAATTTTTGATAAAAAAGCTGAAATTCAAGAGATAAAAGTGAAAAAAGCGGAAATCCGCTAAAAAGCGGAAAAATCTCATCCCTGAAAGTTGCAAAAAAAAAAAAATCTAAATCCCAGCAATAGTAATATAAAAATGACTTTTTACAGCAACACTTACACTGATTGGTGTTGTTACTTTTCTTGATTGCCCCCTGTGTTCTACATAGGACAAAATTTTTCGCTCTATAGGGGACACAGCTTACTGTTTCTTCATTTTCAAGAGATGTGTTGCTGAACTCTCGAGGGACACTCATTCTTAGTGGTCTTTTCTTATGAAGGTGTGATACAGGAATGCTCCGTTCCTGCAAATAAGGTATAAAATCTTATTTAAAGACTTCTTTTTTTTCTAACATTATGCTTCTTTAAAACTAATAGAAACACTTTTAATAAGATCAAAATTAAAAAAATATATAATTATCAGCAAGTTATTAAAAGTCCCAAGACTTAGTAAGTTTAAAATTAATTGTCTCATGTACTTTCTCTGTCAGCAGGCTCCTTTTTCAAGGTCAAAAAATAATACAGGTTGAGGAACCTAACTCAGTGGGCAGAGAATAATATGCTGAATATCTTTTTTTCCTTTGTTTTATGATCTTTTTAACTTTTGCATTAGTAAACTGTTAGCTCTTGATTTAATTAATCCTGTCACCCAAAAGAAAAGCTGACTGGATAGTTTCTAGGTGACATTTTAGCTAATTTGAATAAAGTAACTTTAATGTTTACATGTACTTCTTTCTTGTTATTTCTCATTGCTTCAGCCTGTTGCGACAATAAATAATAAATAATTTAGTAAATAAGCCAAACAAAGTGGAAAAAGCACACATAATATCATATAAACAGACGTACACATGTTTCAGTTCTATAATTATAGGTAATTTTCTCAGTTCGCTAAATTTTGCCTCCTTAAGCAGTATTTCTCATTTAAATGCTTATTTTCATTATTAAATGATACGTTTTCATTAATATATTCAGAAGGGAGTAAAACAAATATGCATCAGACACATTTTTAAAAAAAAATAAAATACAGGTAAAATATCATTACTGTCACAAGTACTCAACATAGATTTGTGAAGTTTTAAAGTAATTTATAATATTCTGAGAGCATTACAGAGATAAATGCAACTTAAATATTTTGTAAATTTTATTCTACACATCATTTTGTATGTAACTCCAACTTTTGCGTAATTACAGTTCCAAGTGTAAAAAGACCCAATAAAACATTATAGATGACTTTAGTTGGATAAAATATAACTTCCAGTTTGCAAAAAACACTCCTTTTTACAAAGAAGTTCAATTTAATGTACCATTATTTTTTAGGATCAATATGCTTAATTTCATCTTAAAAAATTTGTGTGTTACTTTAAGGAATTCAATTACTGCCCCCCTCATTTTCTTCTAAGAAATTGAAAGCAAGTAAAAACTTTGATTTGTAAAAAATATAATAACTTAATTTTATAAAATATGAGTAGTTTAATTAAAGAAATGCAATAGTTTTTCCTCTATTATCAAAAAACTATCGTTTTGTAATTAGTGTCCCTACCTGAAATGCACTTAAAGGAGACAATAATTATCTAAGAACAGTTATTACCCAATTATCTAGCTACATGAAAAACTTTTGATGTGCTTGATTCATTTGGTTACATTATTATATATTTAGTTTCTTTTTGGTCTGATTTTAAACAATAAATAAAGAACGTTATTATTTGGCCAAAAGAACTTTATTAGTGAAAAAAAAAATACAAAATTTAAAAACTTAAGAGCACATTTATGACTGTTAGTAATGATATTGAGATAAAGTTAAAATAATCTTCTTACTAGTGTTAAGATATTTATGAATACATTTTGTTTTGTGTTCAAACTAGAGTTTGATTTAGAAAATCAAGATATTAACTTTATAAAGAAAAACTGCAAAAATCTAAGAATATTTTTTTGGTCAAATTTTAACTGCATTTTTATTTATTAAGTTTTAAAATTTTTACTTGGCTTTGTGTTTCTTTTTTACTTGTATTAATAATTTAAAATATATGCACAATCACCTCAAGTTATAATTTTGACAATGCTAATATGTTTATTTTGTGATGTTTATTTTTTGTCAATTAAAAATTAAAAAAATTGTGGGTATAAAAAAAATTGGTTACTTAAAAATCAAAAATTACATATTATAGAAATTTGCAATTTCAGTTCAGTTTTAACTACTCATTGATATTTGTGAATTTTAGATAGATTGTATGAATTAGTGGGCTCTGCTGCCCCCTATTCCCTGACGCTCGCTAACCCTTGAAGATTGCTATGCTGTCTAATATAAGACTGCAGATTAAAATCATTTGAAATGTGTACTAGTGAAAAATTTAAAAAAGTTAAGTAATTTATTAAAATCTTTAAAATTAATTCCTGTTTAAGAAATTAAATTTTTTAATCAATAATAAGTTATTGAAATAAAAAGTTTTAATTAAATTAATGACATGTAATAGAAAAACTTGCAGAAACAAAAAAATAATTATGTTTTTAAAAAACCAATTACTATTAAAGATTTATAAGATTTGTTAAAAAACACAATTATTGATTTCAGAACTTAGATCTATCACTGTAAAGCTATAATTATTATTTTTGAACTTGCATAAGTATAATTAAAACATAAAGAACACTTTGTTTACAGAGCCTGACAAAGGCAGGGGCATGCAGGGCAGTTGCCCCGGGCCCCACATCAGAGGGAGCCCCCAAATCAAATACTAAGTATAATTTAGGTTTCCTTCTCTAATGAAGATTTTTTAAACAAAATATAAGTACAGTGTAAAATATGTCAGTTTTATGTTAGCTTCTTAATTAATCTATCGTAAGAACAGAATCTATATTTTGCAAATCCATGATTTTCTGATACAGAATTCAGCTAAATTTTCGCAATTATGATGGACATATTTGGCCAATCAAAAATCTGTATTTTTATATATCGCAAAATGCAATGTGTTTACAAAAATACAGGCTTCGGATTGGCTTAGGTGAGTCATCGTAGTTGAGAAAATTTAGCTTAATTCCACCCTAATGTCAGCAAGATATAAATTTTTCGCACCTAGATTACAAAGTTAACAATCAGAAAACTGTATTCGGTATGATGGACATGGAATTGTCAGAAAATGAATAAAATGGACAGAACAACATTCTGTCTGACTATTTGAGGGGATTTTACAGCTACTTTAGGATCTAGTCAATTTTCTTGTTATATATGTATAATGAGGTGAAAAAATTAAATACCTCCATAAAGTTAAATACTTCGTTACTGAAATAGTGAACAAGGGGGGGGGGGCAAAACGTTTTTTATCCCGGGCCCCAATTAGGCTAAGTCGGGCCCTGTTTGCTTATTGATATGAAATATTCACTTTTAACCTTTCAATTCTTCGCAATTTATAGCTCTGTTTGCTACAGCTATCAGTTATTTATGTGAAAAAAAGTATTTTCATTCAAAATTTTGTAAGCATGAATATTTATCCTTTCATGCTAATGATAGCTTACAGGTTTGATATTTCAGTTCTTTGTTGCCGAAGGAAAAAAGAAATGAGATTTTTCCTTGTTGTCATGTAAGAGAAATATATATATATATGCATATAACTATAAATGATTAAGAGATCAGGAATAAAACTTTTACCTGAATAAAAAGCTCACTGAAATTTTACTGGGCTATTTGGATTGAAAGTCAAACACAAGCTCTCAGCACTGAAAAATTTCATGCACAACGTCGGAGTTGATGAAAACACAAATTTTGCTCTCCATTGCTTTGTCAAGTGCTCAGAGTCTGAAGAGAATATGAAAAGGGATGCCAGATATGAAGGTCTTCTCCAAAAAGTTAGACCTTTTGCTCTTGATTTCCATTTAAAACTTGGTACAATTCTGTTAGACCTTCGTTTCCCTGGTGCTTTGATATGACATTGCATTTTACATTTTAATTCCATAAAAAACAATGTTCCCATATTTTCTACAAACAATAAAAAATATTAATTGAAATATGTTTAATTTCAGACAAAATGGAACTGAATAATATATTTGAACTGAATAATATATTTTCCTTACGGAAGTATTAATTTTTCTTAGCTAAAATTATTATTTTAAATTTCTTGTGTCTCAAAGGGTTGATTTATTTTAACTCATTTGAAGTGGAAGAGCATGTTAGAGGAAAAACATGTTTATTGACTTTTTGTAAACACATTCCCAGGTTTAAAGAAAATGAATTTGCCTATGCATAAACATCATACGTAAAATAAAAAAAATCTTCATTTTATTCATATTTTTAAACTAAAATTATTCTTACAATTGCTTAGCATCTGTGATTTAAAAATTTAGAAACTACACCTTGTTTCCAGGTTAAAAAATGTATATTTTATTGCGATATTTACAGAACTTTTTCATTTTACTTTCAGAACTACAATTTTATACTTTGAATATAAAACGTATTTTTGTAGAGAAAGTGGGACATTCTCCAAAATGGTTATTATAATAATGATATACAGGCCTCATTATAGCCTAGGCATGGGCCTCACAATTTTGAGAGGCCTCAAAAATTAGTAAAAAGTCTAATGAAAGGTGGGCTAGCTGTGTGTTGCTTTAAGTACGAAATTAAAAATAATTACAGCTCACAATAGAAAATAATTCAGCTAATCAGTGACTTTTAGCAAAAGTCACTGATTTCAATTGTTTGTGGTCACCAAACTATTTTTATTTTGACATAACATTGTTTTGTTGTTTTATATTTTGCTTTAATTTATAGATACGTAAACTTTATCTTTGAAAAATAATCTTCAATTGTCGGCTTTCAAAATTTCTTAGAATGTTTCTCTTGAATCATGAAGTTCAATAGATTCTTCTTCACTATTAGGACTACTCTTCAGTAAATTAATTTCAAAATATTTCGTAAGGGACCCAGAAAATTTGGTGAGCAGTCTTGATCGGTCCCTGATGATATAATTAATCACAAGAAATACAAATTTAATTTTGAATTTAGTAACCTACCACTTTTGTTTTTCACTTGGTACTGTTTAAACTGCTTATTTCTGTTCACACTGAGGCTCTGAACGAGTTTAAAAGGTGAGTTGACAAACAAAACTTACAAGTTACTAAAAATATTTTGGCAACAGCAAGAAGGAGGGTAAATATAAACATTGAGATTTTGTTTATGCTTTGTGAAAGTTATATGTGGTTTGCAGTACTTGGAAATGCTTTGAAAAATTCCAATGGAAAATTTGCCAAAGATTATTTCTAGTTATCCTGAAAGCGATCATAACACTGATTTTGATCAGATCCAGAACAGTTATGTTAATTGCAATATTTGTCGAAACTTTAGTAACATTCTTAAGGTCACTCACCGGAAATCCAAGGAACACCAGAAGAAAATGACCGAAAGATTTCGGTCTATAAGAAATCAGGTGATTTGAAAGGGGGTATTCTCATTTTGAATGCTATACCTTTAGTCTCGTTTTTATTATCGTCTAACAAGTGCCTGTCAGATGATAAAGCCGATATATATATATATATATAGTTTATAATATAAGTTTTAATAAAATGGAATCGGGACCCCCCCAAAAAAACCTTGAGAGAAACTACAGAAGGGAATAGAAAAGTGACTAAGATTACAATACAATTTGTCTCACAAATTAGAAGTAGCCACTCTAAAAATTGCATTGTTATCTTCTGTGCAGTAATGGTATAATAGTAGCAGTGGAAATACTGGAAGGTTTATCCTCTCTACACAAATTCTCACCCTTTCAATTTTTTGTAAACCCACCAAAATTGAAAAGTTTAATCTGTAAGATACATAAACTGCATCCCTTTCATTTTTAAATATATCTCTTTCTTCTTTTCATTATCATTTTCAGATGTAATAAAATGTCTGAGTAAATAAATAAATCAGTAAAAAAGATTTTGCAAAATATTCCCATCCCTCCAAATTTTTTTCTTTAAATTCCTATTCTAGTCCGTCCAAACAGCTGCAAATAAATATGCATCTCATATTTGTTATTTTTATGCAAATTTGGCTAAAGAAATAACCTTTGAAGTTTAACATTTTTCAAAAAATTTTCTCGGACCCGAGAGTATTTAAAAAAATAACCTACTTACCACTTGTTATAAATTTCTTATTTGTTATTTTATGGGAGTGTAAAATAGTGCATAAAGGATGTAATAAATTTAACCAAAAAAATATCCCCCCATCAAAAATCTGTTAAAAATTCCCCTTCAAAACTTCCAAAAACATCCTTTAAAATAATCATAAATATTCCTAAAGTCTTTTTTGCAATTAAATAACTGCGGGAAATAAATATGTGTTAAAAAAAAGCATGCCTCCATAATGTCTGTGGCAGCTTCATCGTGGGTATCTCTGATTTAAATCCCTTGCATCTCAAGATATGCAGGTTTATGAACTTATAATTAATTTTTTTTGTTTCATGTGGTTATTTTAGATATGGATTTGTTTTGCATGTTTATAGTTTTTTCTTGCAATTTATTCAGTGTTCATACTAGACCTTAAACAAGGGCAGGGCGCTGGAAGCTGAAAAGGGCACTATTTGGCCCTAAAAAAGTGCACCTATCACACAAAAAGGGCATTGTTCTCAAATATTTGCTTAACTTTTAAGACACCCAATATAAATAAGTTTTTAATTTTATCATTTAAAAAAATCTTATCTTTTTTAAAGATGAAATTTTAATTAAAAATATTTCCTCTAAATTTACTCATTCTATAAATTAGTTTTAAAATGAGTGTAATTCTCGAATTTTGAAAATGCTGAGTGTGATAATAATAACTTGTTAAATATATCAAGATTTTAAGAACAATTTCAAAATGAATGAAAAACACAATAAGTAAACGTAATAATTTCTGAAAAAATGATCCATAAATGATGAAATCTAAATTGAGAATGTCAAAAAGTGACTCTTTTAACTGAAAAACTCGCTTGTCATAGTAGCATCGTATAAAAATTATCAGAATAGATGGTGTTTTCTACACTAGGGTGTACTGCAAGCTCTTTACTTCCTGGTTACTCTTTCCGATGCATTTTGAAGCAATTTGGCTCACAACATGATTATTGTGTTTTGAGACTCTCTTGAGTAGTATTTGTTGCATATGTGTATTTGTTACCTGATTAATTATTTGTGTTTAAAAAAGAAATATTTGTTTGAATACCTGTCTTTTCAATGTCGCCAGAAAACACTTCTTACTTTGTCAACAATATAGCAACTTCGGAATTTAAACCTAAATGATATTTGTGAAATGAACTTAATCTCGCTGCTGGAATAATATGCCAACACTAATGTATGATAGTGCACTGTTCGCAGCAAGAACAGTAATAAGCAAGTATAAAGATGCCAAATCAGGACTGCCCAAAAAGCGAGTTCTTTCTAAATTTAGCAACCATGTCACCATTTTTAACACTACTTCTATAAATAACTAAAGCAAATTTTCACTTCAAACTGACCAGATACATTATCTAGTATTATAGAATCGACACGAACTTTCCAAACAATCCAGTATTATCCGACGACGGATAATTATAAATAGTGATAATTCGAATTTCGAACATTGTATTAAACATATCAGTATTTGAAAAACCATGAAAAGGCTCTGAAAAAATTATTAATAACTTACGTAAAAACCATCATCAAACGCCATAAAACTGCCATAGAATCGTCGTGAGTCGAACATATCAAATAGTGATAATGCAAATTAGAAATTTTCATGTCGTAACAACATCTTATTAAAAATAACGAATTTTAGAATTCAGGTGAACAAAGCCAAAAAATGACAACTATCGAAAAAAATTTCGTAAAACGACATGAAATTAGGATGGAATCGTTAGGAATCGAGTGGTTCAAAGAAGTGATTGCTCAATTTTAAAATACGCATGGAATGCATATAAATATATCGGAATTTGAAAAACCATGGGGAAGGTTTTCATTCCAACTACTCATTAGAACATGAAGTAGTTGGAAAGAAATCCTCGATTACTTATGGCAGAAAAATTTATTACTGCAAAAAAAAAAAACAATCAGAAAACCTGATGGATTTTCCCAAAAATTGGCGCGGATAGGCCGTTTCCCCCCTTTAGTATTCAGATTTGTATGGCATATGGGGCGGATTTCTTTATACAAAGAGCAAATGGGACGCCTCGCCCAGAATGTAGCCTGATTTATTATTTCCGTTGGGAAGATTTCATTTTTGCATTGATACTTGAGGTAACAAAATAAACTCCAAAATTAGGTGACTTCTGAGCACTGGCAGAAAAGAATAAACATCACAGAAGGAGACTAACTCAAAGGGTTTACTAACTCAAAGGGTTTAACTCCTAGTCATATCTAGGCAAATTTCTGCACATTTATTATTTTTTGTTAAATTTTGCATGTTTAAAATCTCTTTGGTGCTTTGGAGATTGTAATTGGTGTTAACTGGTACCGATACGGAAATATCCCATTTCTGCTGGTGCTTTGATTTCTATTATCTTGTTCCCTAGTTAGTTTATAATGCAGACTTTAATTCAACAAATAAAAATTAAATACTTATTCTAATTGTATGTATAACTTGCATTAGTTTATTGATGTGGCATTCTGAAATAGGACTTTAAACATTGGATGTTTTTAGAAATACTCTGAAAAGTTTGAGTATCAACACAGTGCAATAACTCTTTTCAAATTTTGATTTTAATTTGTTCGCTTACACAGGCAGACTCTCTCTCTATTATTGATTTCTTTAAAAAAATCGACATTTTTTTAAAGAATTTTTTATTGTTATATCACTTATGCTATTATTCTAAGCACTGGAAATCAGTCTTATGGCTTCAAGCATATTAATTTCAATAGAAGCATTGTTCTCAATATTATTTATTGTTTTCCTGTCTAGCCTTGATGCTATACTTATCTTAACTAAGTAATAAGTATTTGAATATCATTAGAACATGTATCTAGAATTTTACTTCTGAATACAGGGGTCTGTCCAGACATTTTGTGAAAGGTCCGTTTTTGTAAAATTGTGAAAAAATTACTCGTAATTTGTGAATATAAAATAAACGTTAAATCACATTCTTTCAACCAGGGTCCGCTTTTGTGAATTTGTGCAAATAGGGTCCGTTATTGCAAAAAAAAATTTTTTTCAAGGAGTTTTTAAATTGTGAAGACATACAAGATTATGCTCAACACTTTAAAATTATAATTAAAAAAAACCAAATTTTAAAAAATAAGCAGCAATTGCAGCTACTAAATTAGTGATGCAACATACAAATATTTGGTATTTAGCCTAATACTGCTGAACGCAGAACATTCATTTCGGACGAATAAAGGAAGAAGCGTCTGCGGATGACAAAATTTAGTTCGTTTGCCACCCCCTTCCTGGGAAGGGTTTATTCGATTAATAAAACAATAATGAAGATAAGCAAATTTGTGAAGGGTCCGATTAAAAGATAAATTATTTTGTGAAGGGTCCGTTTTTAAGTTAAAATATTTTGTGAAGGGTCCGTTTTTAAGTTAAAATATCTTGTGAAGGGTTCGTTTTTATCAAAAGATATTTTGTGAAGGGTCCGTTAACGGACCCAAATTTCTTCTAAACAGACCCCTGGAATATCATAAAATATTCAGAGGAAGATCATTGATTACATCATTGATTGCTTTAAAGATGGCATTTTTTTTATTTGAAAACTTTGTTTTTTCTTACAGAATTATTTCAGATGTTTAAAAAGGAGAATTTTTACCACATTAAGAATTATGATGTCATGTAAATATATTGCCAGAAAATATTATCTGGATTGCTCAATAAGTCAGTTGTTAAATAAATGTTTACAGGTCAAAAATTAAAGCAAATCAGAATGTGCTCCACTAGTTTTGGGTTGTAGGAAACATCCATTGTATTTGTTACTTTGTTGCCTGTTAAAAGTGCTATGAAAATGATAATTCAATGTAAAACATTTTGAATTTTACTGCATTTGTTTTTAATAAAGTAAACATTTGATTATTTATATTCCAGATAAAGGCGCTCAGGCAAAATTCTATTATAGTCCATGATGAAGAATGGAAAAAGAAAAAAGAATCATTATATTGCTACTTCTGTGATAAATCAGTAGCAAGACACAAAATTAGTGATGGACTTATGATTGAATCATTTGGTTACATGACTCATCTAGCAAGGTAGACTGAAAACTTTAGTTGATTTTAGTCATGGTTTAAAAAAAATTAACTCATTGATATGCTATGAGATAAAATAAAGAAATATCTTGTTAATTTAAAAGAGGGTACATTAAGCAAATAATTTATCATTCAATCTGAGTATCAAATTAAGTAGATTTTTTTTTTATTATCTAGATAGATAGGAAATGACAACAAATATTACTGATTGTTATTTCTGTTTTTGAATTATCTTTTGTTGTTAAATATAAAAAATCAAAAACCAAGCAAACCAGATATTAATGCATTGAAATTATTTTAGTTCTGAAGAAGTTTTTTTTCTTTATTTATAAAGATATCCATTTCTATTTATGACCAGGACAAACCAAGGAAATTCTATTTAGTGCGCAATTGAAGGTTATTGTTTTTCATCGAGTTAAACGTAATAAAAATCAAAGTAAGAATTAAAATTTAGTTTTCTTCCATTTTTTTTTCTTTTTTTGGAAAAAAATTCAGTGAATATTAATTGTATAATAAAGTTATCATATCTTATTCTTGTAATTAGTGCAGAAACTTTCTGCAAATGAATTAATGTTAGTTAAAAAAAAGCTCTAAAAATTTAAGATGTGCATTAAGGTTTCAAATAACAAGTTTATATTTTACGAAATAGTACTTATTTCTTATCTCCAACTTAACATTGACATAAAAAGCTCATGTTTCTGTCTGTATTTGCCATTAATGCAATTCCATGCATAATACCCTCTTCAATCACCATTCTTTATAATGAGCATTGTAGAAAGCTTCCGTTTTTATGAGCAACACAAAAATTCCCCTCTTCTATTCCATCAAGGTAATGCTATTTTTACTCCCCAACTGAAAAATCCATTCCTTTATAATATAGACATAATATAGAATAGACATAATTTGAAAGTCTATAATCATAAGGAGAAGTTATATGTATTTTCTCATTGCGAAAAGTGTCTTGTGTTTGATATAGATATTTAACTGGATGACTTTATCAAAGGTGTTTTTTCCTATTATATAAAAAAGAAGAAGAAAAAACAAGCAAATTTATAATGCTTTTTTAATATAATTATGTGATATGATTTCTTCAAACATTTTCTAGTCTTTTTAGTTGTAAATACAGTAATATTTGCAATTTTTTTATGCTTTAGCATTATTGCAATCATATGTTATAAAATCTGTTTCATTTGCACCACAGGAGTAGTTAAAGTGAACTACACAAACAATGTAGAATAAAGCAGGATCCCATCATAATTGATCACCTAGTCAGGCTCTTACTCAGCTTTAAATTCTCGATATAAATTAATGTTTCACCCAGATCTAGACTGTGTATTTCCCTTACACTCTTGAAATTTGATAAATGTATTTTCATCAAGATAGTATCAAAGTAATAGACTAACTCGCATTTTTTCTGCTTATAAATACTTTATACTTAGCATGAAAAAGTTGTGAAAATGAACTTCTTTCAAAAATTTATAATTATCACTAGAAATTGTACAAAATTTGATAATTTAAAAAGAAAATCTTTATAGTTAATTGTTTTACTGAACATTTATTATCCTTTATTTGAAGTAATGAAAAGTAATCAAATTCCTATTGAGTATTAGTCTTTCCAAGTTGGATGTAAAACTTCGATATTTTGAGCCAGGTTTTATAATTATAGCTTTACTATTTTTTGAATATTAAAAGAAATGATACAGTTCTTTCTTTTTTATTTCAATAAATTATATCTTACAGTGTTTATCACATTGTGATGCATTGGTGATGTCTCAGTGTTTGTTATTTCACATAGTATATGAACTTTTTGTTATTTTTATATCACTGATTGGTGTCTGTAACTATAGTTTTAAGATTTATCACACATTATTTAAAAAAAACTGATTTTTTTTATTGTGTTATATTTTTTAATTCATTATTGTTCAGCTTGGTTGAAATTTTTTTAGGATCATTGGTCATCAATGGGTCATCATTTTTATAATCATTTCTTCTGTTTGCTTATCTTACTGTAAAAAGTCTAGATTATGTTCTAAAAGATATAAATTTGTTAAGGGGTCACAGTACCCTTGGAACATTTTAAAATAAAGGTGTAATCATTCATTTTGTGGATGCTTTACATGCTCTTTAACTTATAATCAATAATTTATCCTTAATATATAGTTAAACTTCAAAATTTTTAAATTCCTAAAAATTTTTTATTTTAACATGTTTTAAATTTTTTTTCCTTAGTGCTTACAATATTCATCTTAACAATTTTGGGCATTCATTTTGTTATTTCGTTTAAAAACACAGGACTCAAAACACATATTGGCGCAGTGGACTGTTATTTTATTTGCTTCACACACTGAACTCACACACTTGCCTCTTTCGAGGTTGTTAATATACTCACTAGTTCTTGTTGTTTACACAGAGGGCGCTGATCGCATACAAAACTGAACATATATCAATTAGAACATTTTTTATAGATTATTTTATACAAAAGTAGGAAAAAAAGGTTGAAAATTCCTGTTTGGTATATATATAACATGCTGTAAAAATTGTAATACCTCATAAAATGCTTATTCCATGCACAGTTTAAATTAGTGTATTATACTTAAGATAAAAAAGTTTACTTCAAAGCTTTATCTTATCTTAAGTAGAAAAAAACTCCATAGGGATTTAATTACGATGTAAACACAAAATTATCATCTATGAGAAAAAAAGCACTTTTTAAGTTTTGTTTTTGTTGAAAAAGTAATTATAACCAGCCAAAATATGTTTTATACATTATACAAAACAAATTTATACAGTTATATATGTAAAAAGCATAAAAAAGATTTGAAAGAATAAAAATGTATTTAAATATACAATTTTTTAAAATTTCAGAACACTTCAATTATTCCTGAAAAATTTAAATTATTTACATATTAAGCAATTAAAAATTATTACAGAATTTGAAATAAAATGAGACTTGGCTTCTAAGTTATATTTATAATTTATTTGGTTGGATAGAAACAGCTGATGCAAAACCAGCTGAAGAGCTGTCTGCTGATCAAAGTTTTGTTTTAGGCCAATCTAAAATCATTCATAACTTTTTTAAAAATGTAGATAGAGTGATGATTTTTTTTCAGTCCATTTGAAATAGTTTGAAGTTTCATTATGAACAAAAAAAAATTTCTCGATATTTTGGTCATTTTTTGTTTATCTTTAAAATTTTATACTTAATATTTTATTAAAAAATGATATTAAACTGGACTTGTATTTGATTTGAAAAGAACAATCTGTTTTGTCTTTTTCAAGCTCTGTTTTTATAACTTTCTCTTAAATTTGCTCTATAAGTTTTTTATTAATTAGTTTTTTTATATTTTAGCTCTGATCATTTAATTGCAGTAAAGAAGTATTTGAAATATCATGAAAGGAAAGAAAAGTTTGAACTATTTATTAAGACAGAAGTTGAACTGAATAAGTATGCTTATTAATATAGCAATACATTCAATTTATTAATGTAATAAAACACAATTATTTTTATGTTTTAATTACTTATTTTCATTGTTTAAACTTGGGGCTAACTTTTCAAGTAAGGTTTGGAAAACTCAGCATTTTTCCTAATTAGTTTAGTTTGTAAAAGTAAAACAATTGATTATATTTGAATGTTATTGTTAAGCAATATTCCTAATTTTTTACATAAAGCTTTTATTTGTGTTTTATTTATGAAAATAATTCTTGAATATTTTATTTTGTAAAAAGCAAGCTCACACTGTTTTTGTTTTTCTTTTTATATTCTATGTTCTAAATTATTATTGTTCATTATCCTTTATTGTTCTTGCATTAAAGAGATGCTATATGGGATTCCATATTTTTTGAAGGTGGAGGGGGTGCAGGAAGGTCCTATGTTTTTTGGGAATCACTCATGTTTGATTTAAATTGATAATTGTTAGTAAAATGATGAAATATTCATAGGGTTTAAACATTTGTGTAAAGAAATATCGCAACTTAAATTTTAGTTATCTAAGTCCAGCATTTGATGATTTGCAACAGCCATTTCTAATCACTTTCTTCCATGGTGAAATGTCACCCGTGGGTAATTTCAATGAAATTAAACCCAAATATCAAAATTTCAAACTTAAAAAATTGATTTATCATTTATCTTTTTGAAGTTTGAAATGTATATTTTAATATAGTGCTGCTTGTTTTTTTCCATTCCATTCTTCATTTTGCAATTAAAACTTGAATTTTCAATAGTAAAATGGGGGTATTAAGTTTTTGAAAGAAAATGTAAAAATAATGTCTTAATATTACCTTAAAACAATAAACATTACCTTTACAATACCTTAAAAATTTAAAACAATATTTAATAAAATGATTTCAGTTTATAATAGATGTGAAAATCTTCTGCTGATCCAAGATTTTCCGCTTTTCGTACATTTCTTTGACTATGCTTTTTTTCTCTTTTAAATATCCAAAGTCTGCTTTTTTCTATTATTATTCATTATTCACTTCTGAGAAGGAGAAACCAACTTTTTCATATTCCTCTCCTTTGTAAAATTAAGTGCTGGTAAGGGAGGTAACTGAAAGGAAATGTCATCATAACTCTGAGTGTGTGTCTTAATTGTGATTGATCACATGAGTTGGAGGCAAGTTTTCAAGGTTAGTTTTTTCTGTCATAGTTTAGAGTATTATTTTGTTAAGGAAATTTCTTAATACTCTCTATTTGTTTTTCTCATCATTTTGCATTTTGTTTCCTGCACAGTGTACAGTAATGCAAAGTTCAAACACACACTTTGACTGCGCAGAAAGTGTCACATGGGGATAGAGATGCTTACATTGCTTTATGTTGAATCATTATTAGCTTTTTATACTGAAAAAGAAAAGCTAACGTTATAGAAATTTTTTTGGTTGATAGGAGTTACAGGAGTAGATGTTTAGTATAGAGCCGTTAAACCATTAAGAGTTCATGAAAAATATGTAAATGAATAGTTTAATATTTTGTAAGTAAGTAGGGTATCTTATAAGGTTAGTAACTATTCAACTAGCAAAGCTTTAATACAACTATTCAACTAGCAAAGAACATGTTATGAATTTAGATCCATGGGTGCAGATTTGTTATGCTTTTTATTGCATATTTCACTCTGATTTCAATTTATGAAATGTGTATGGGGTATCTAAAAAGCATAAATGCAATTGTGTGGAGATTGCATCATTTACTCAGTTACTATCAAACATGTCTTTGCATGCACTTGCACTGGTGATTTGATTATGTTTTCTATTTTAAACCCAATACCAGAGGATAAAATCTGGTGTTACTTTTTTATGAAAAAAATCCATGTAGTGGTACAAGAATGATTGGTTGCGCATGCTCAGTTAAAAGTTTTTTCATATCCAATAATAGATTTTTACATTTTTGTTTTTTAACAACATTGGGAGCCAAAATCCAAATTTAAGTTGTATAATTGAGTATCTACCTATGGAGGTAAAAACCTGCGCACAAACTTGTTAAAATCTTAGGGCATGTTATCAATGCTGTGTCGCATCAAATAACTTGCTATTTGAGTGTTTTCTTTATTGTTATTGCATCATGTGTTCAATATAATTTTAAGGAATTTGAAATTTCATTACGTTCTTAGAGTCTGAAGAAATTTTTTTTTAACTGTCCTAATTTTTAATATTTGTTCAGCAACATGTATAGTTTTAATTACAGCTTTCAGGTTTGGTTCTCTTTTTTAATTGTTGAAGCTATTTATGTGTCTGCTTTGTCCCATTGCATATTTTTTCGTCAAACCTTTTGTAAGATTTAAAAATGAGAAGTAAGCCAGCTTAGCTTTGAAAAATATGTTAATAAATTATTCTGTTGTAATTTAAACCTGCTCCTCCTTTTTATTATTAAAACTTTCTATCATATTTTTGATTCGGCTGATAATAATTTTAATTTTTAGATTCTTAGAAAGAATTCCTGAGGCAAGAGATACATATCTAAAAAAACTAGATCTGCTCAACATGAAGGTAGATTTTTCTTTTTACTTTTTTCAGTTACTTGCATATCAGAACTTTATTGTTTCATAATTTTTGAATTCTCTTATTTGATTTAACATTAAATTAGAGAAAATGAAACTTGATGCTCATGTTTAACGCAGGTGTTTAGTGTGGTGATTTATGTATTTTGTTCAAAATTAATTCAAATATTCTTGTATGACAGTAGCTGTTTTTTCTTGTTTTAGAAAAAAATTAAGGCTATTTTTTGTACTTTTTTCAGGATATTCAGTCCATAAGAGATGTCGAAGAGCAGAGAAAAAAATTGGTTGGAGAAACTGTTCAGGTATTTTTAAAAATTATGTTTTCAGAATAAGTTTATTGATGTGGTAATTACATTTTTGTTATATTTAAGTTTCCTTTTTATTCTTTGATAATTTTTCATAATTGTTATTTTTATAGGATTTGTTCTGTACCATAAAATATATTACTTAGTGAAAAGTGAGGTGATTTTGGGACACTCACATTTTTTAGAGTTGATTGGCTTTTAACAATAGAAAAAAATATAGTAATTGTTCAAGAATTTTTTGAAAGTATAAGTTATAAAACAAATTTAATTTTTGTGATAACTTATTCACATTGATATATAAGAGTTAAGATCTCATTGTATTTCTGTTGCTCTCTGTGAGGAACCTTGCCAAATCTTATCTGAAGTACATATTTAAGGTATTATTATCAATAAACTAAGTTAATTTTCAGATTCTTATTACAATGAACATATTTTATTTATAATTAAATGAGAAATCAAATTTTAAAAAATATCCAACTTCAAAACGAAGTTTCTGTTAATTTGTTCGATGGTTTTTAAGGTTAAATTATAAATTATAGTAATATAATTAATGATAATATTAGAATTCATAGTATTAATAAAATTAATAATAACAGAATTAATTATAATATTATTACCTGTAACTCTTAAAAATTTAATACTTTTATTCCATATCTTTTTTTAAATATTTTTTCCTAGAAACTGTGACAATAATTAGGTTTTGAAAATTTCTATAGATATTTAAAAAATTTTTTATCTATAAGTTCAATATCAAAAAGTTTACTATGTGCTAGAATAATGTTTTATTTGCTTTTAAGGCAATAAATTAGCTATCCCAAAGTCACCACACCTAAAGTGATGATTTTGTGATAGAGAAAACATTTTTTTTACATTTTACTTAACATTTAAAATTAAGTTTTACTTACGATTTTAAAAAAAGAGTTATGATAGAATTTGAAAAGCATTTAGAGCTTTACTTACAATTTAAAAAATTAATAAAAGAAAGTGTCTCAAAGTAATTCTACTTTATGATACAGTTTCTGCTTACAACTTACTGTAATGCTCTAAGGCCTTTAAAGTATATTTGAAATTTCTGTGTTCTTTGAGCTAAATTTTTTTTCAAAGGGAAAGTTTTTAACTTATTGTCTTATGTCATCATAATATTATTTTAAGTTGTTCAAACAACTCTCCGTTACAGCTCTGTTATATTTTATGTTTTTGTTATTGTTTGGAAAAGTTAAATTTATTAAAAAAAACGTAAGATTTACATTTTATATATGCTATATTGTCACTAACATGTTAAATTACACAAACTGATTTTCTTCAAAAAAATTTTAAATTATTCAAATCAGATTTTGAGTTAACTTTATCTCTTAATTCAGTTTTAATATTGTTTTGGTTTTCATTTAACATTACTCTTTTTATTATCAATATGAAAAGTTGGTCACTTGATTTATAATATCTTTTAAAACACAAAAGCATATACAGTGCAGAACCCGTTATCCGGAAATCAGAAAACCAAAAAACCGGAACGAAATTCGAGAATTTTCCCGCCATTTTTAAAAAAAAAAAATTTTTTTTAATTGTTTGTTTAATTGTTTTTAATTGTTTAAATTTTTTTAAAATTTTTGTTCTTTTCTTGTACTGTAATCATCCAAGATTTACTTCTTCTATTTCTGCTTTTACAAAATTAATATATTCTTTATTATCTTGCATTCTTTTTCTGTTTGTATTACAGTGCATCAAGCAGACCCATTTGATAAAAAAATAATTATATTAATAATTACATTAATAATACAATTAATTTCTGTACTCTTTCTGATTTTTATGTATTTAATGTATTTTTTAATGACTTAAATGTTTCTTGTTTAAAATTTCTTTTTAACTTTATAAACTCAATCAATAAAAAATAATTTTGAACCCTGTGATGAAATACTTCATTATGTGTAATTGTATGTATGAATGATGTATTTACAGGAAAAATGCTGAATGATGTCCAAAAATTTATTTTATTTATTTGTTTATTTTTTTTTTAGTTCTTTCAGTTTACCTAACAATGCCCAAGTTACAATTTCTGAGTGATATTTTAAATATTAATGAATGATCGAAAATCAGCAGGAGGAATTTCTGAAACAAATTCTGTTTGAGCATTTTTTCTGTCATTTTAAAAAGGCAAAAAATTTGAAATACCATACAAAATGTCAAAAAAAGAAAGAAAAAACGGTATCGGAAAAAACATATTCTTACAGTTGAAATAATAAGATGTTTTTAAATAAAATAATTATTACCTAAAAATATTATTATATCAATATTATAAAAATATTAGTATTAGAAAATTATAATTATTTTTGAACTGTCCTTAAAAAAAGGAACTCAGGTCCAATGAGGTAACTTAGGATTAAGGAATATTCTTGGTCATTTTCAAATAATTATGATTAATATTTCCCATCTAATTTGATATGAAAATTTTTTTATAAGAGAACAATAATTTGATTTAAACTTAATCTAGTAAGTAATAAAAGTTCACTTATAAATGGAAATTTCAATTTCCTTATAATTGCTTTATAATTTGTAATTCTAAATCAATTATAAGGGTACTAGGTGCTTCATTTAGCATTTATTTATTTTAATATCTAATTTTGCTATTAAAGTATTGTGCAATTATTATTTTATTGGCTTCATAGAGGTAGAAGCAAGGAAAATGATATTACTTGATTCTTTCACGCAGTTGGACCTTTTTATCTCGAATCTCACGGGAAAGTCAAAAAATTTGAGCTAAAAAGGTTTTGAGTTATACAGGTACTTTAAAAAATAAAATTTAATTAATAAATTATTAAAAGTGCTTTCATTGTTTTTAGTAGAAAAATATAGGCATTTCTGTAAATTAATAACACCACATACATCTATTTACATAAAAAATTTTTTTACATGCCTTTAACACTGAATCTTTTAAATAATCAATAATAATTCTAATAATCTTTCAAAGATAATAAATCTTTCAAAGATTTTTGACGTCTTACCTTCTTTACTTCGAAAATTCTTTTAAGGTTAGAAAAAGCAGCGAATCCCTTATAGCCAATATTTTCCAATGATTCAAGAAAAGTTTGTAAGAGTTCTAGCTTTTTCTGCCTCTTTTGGTTCATTAATATGATCTTCAGCTTCTTCCTCTTTATCTGATATTCCTTTGACACTATCTATGATTTCCGCATTTATCAATGTTCCGCCAGGCAGTTGTCCACTTGTAAAAAATCTTCAAAATGAATCTCAACATTAAATCCTGATTTTATTGCATTTCATTCACGGAAATCTAGCACTGCATTTCCAGTGTCAACAGTTTCTTCATCTTTACTAATGCCTTCAACCTCTTTTTCATCATCTTCACAGCTGTTCTTAAAACCAGCCTTTTTAAAACCATTTTGGATAGTTTTCAGAGACACATTTCTCCAGGCATAATCAGTCATTCTGATAGCATCCAACACATTTATCTTTGGACAAGAACTTTTTTCATCTATGGCATCTACAATTTTGCATACCAACTGTTTTCTATAATTTACTTTAAAACTCCTAATTATGCCTTGATCCATTGGTTGAAATTTTGAGGTGGTGTTTGCAGGAAAACATATTTTTCAAGTTAGGCAGATTGTTATGTGCAGTGCAGTTGTCTATGAAAAGAATAATTCTTCTCTTTTTCACTTGCATAGATTTGTCTAAGGAATTGAGCCAATTGCCAAATATTTCACTTGTCATCTGAGCTTTCCTGTTGGCTTTGTACTTGAAAGAGAAAGATTTAACTTTAGCAAAGCATTTAGGTTTTTCCGAACGTCCTATCATGAGAGGAGGAAGACTCTCTAATTCATCTTTGTTGGCAGCTAAGAGTAATGCCAAATGAACTTTGCTTTGTTTTCTGCCTCTGCACTCTTCATCCTTAAACATGGCTGTTTTGTCAAGCAAGCATTGATAAAATAGTTCTGCTTTATCTGCATTGAAAATATTCTTTAGTTCGTATCCTTTCACTAGAGCAGGAATGTTTTTTATCCATTGTTGACACACACTTTCCAGAACAGATCCACAGTTCCGCTGATAAAGAAAGTTATGTTGTTTGGGCATTTGTACTCTATTATTAGAAATTCGAGAAACAGAGGTTTTGAAAGAAAAAAAAATTTGAGACAAACACTGAAAATACATTGAATTTAGATTGTAAATGTAGAGAATTTTAGAAATTTTGAGATATAGAAGTTTGTGAAATAAAGAGGTTCGAGATAAACAGGTTCAACTGTACAATTATATATTTTCTATTTAATAACAAAATTATATTAATTAACTGCAGTAATTTAAATATTTGCTGTGAATAAGTGAAAAAAAGAAAATTATTTGAGCTGTTCAATACCTATTTGTTCTACCTGATTGAACATTAGATAGGTTTTCTTAATATCAGCTACAATTTAACTAATATCTAACAACATAAAATTTATTAATAATAATTAAATTTATTGATGAATAATGTGATTACAGTAACTTTAGCATGGTGGTTAAAAATTAGAATTTTCATAGCAAAAATAAGTTATATTTATTTATTAAATACATTGTGAGGTTTTTGATTTTTTTCTTTTTTATAATTAAAAAGACATTTAATTGTTTTTGCTGATTTCTGTATAGTTTCCACTTTTCTTCAAAAGTGTAATTGCTAGAAACATTTTCAAATTTGTGTGATCTATCAAGAATGCATAATTATTGATTTTGAAGGATGATGCTAACTATGTTTAATACGTTTTATATACTTTTAGAATTTTTTTAATGTGTTCATTATAATGTTTTCAATGAAATATTTATTTTAGAATTCTGTGTCAAGTAATGGTGCCAGTGCTGTGATTCCTGTTACACAATCTCATTCTACAAATAACAATTTGATGGTAAATTCTTTAAATTTGTGCTATGAATTGATGGTTTTACTGTTTTGTTATTGTAATGTGTTCAAAACAATACAGACTTGATTTTTCTTTGTATATAGTTGTGGTTTTCTATTTTCATACAGGGTTCTTATTTTAATATTTAAGGTTAAATACTTTAAATCAAAACAAAGCGCAGTGAAAAATAAAATGTACTAATTTTAAATAAATTTCAATGTAATGATTAAATTTTTACATTCTGAATTTTAATCTTTTGTTTCAAGTGACTGACCTGAAATATACTATATAATACTAGTGGTAAATCAAGACATAAGATTAAATATAATTTTTTAAAAATCTTAATAGACAGGCGTTTTTAAGTGGATTAGAATTCAAAGCTCATCTAAGTATGAAGTGGAATTAATTTCATCAATGAACACCCAAAGTTTAGTTATTTGTTGTGAATTATTAAGTTATATTTTAAAAACATATATTTTATGCATATCAAATAAACATTATGCGAACATATATTTTAAAAATTAGAATCATGAAAAAAATAATGAATATTTGTCCAAAAAAGCATCTTACCTTAATTATTTGTGTGTATACTAATAATATGAATTTTTTTTAATGGTTTAAGAAAAATAGTCAGAGTTTGTTTAAAATGTTTTTTTTTTTAAATAAATTATTTCGTTATTTTATAATAATTATTATTTAAATTATATTTTTTATTTATTTATTTAAGGCTGCAATAGGCTAACAAGAATATTGCCAATTATTCTTTATTTTTTGAACCATAAGTATCAAAACATACATATACTATTTTATATGTTTATATTTATGCAGCTTATTTGTCTTTTTTTAAAATTTATTTTCATTCTATCAATTTTAATTATTTCATTATTTCAATAAGTATATTTAAAATATTGAGTTATTATAGTTTTTAATTATGTTCACATGTGTATGGTACAAAAGTGACTACTTTTGAATTCTTTATTACAAATATTAATCAATAGGTAAATGTAAAATACTTTCTAATGGTTTAGTTACTTTCAATTTAGAGCAAAAATTATTAATTAACGTATTATAAAAAACTTTTTTTACAAGTATTTCACATTTCAAGGCATATAGTTTTCACCATTCTTTTGTTTTTGAACTCATCAATTATTATTCATTAACTATAACTTCCATCCTAAGCAAGGCAGAGTGTCTCCAATAAGAAGGCCAAAATATATCTTCTTTCTTAGTATTGCGGAAAAGCAGTCCAGAGAAGAGTTACTTTAAATTTAGTTTATAAAATACATGTGTGGTTGTGCTATTCTTCTTTTTATCCTGAATAATTAGAAATTTTTTTCTAGTACTTCATTTTTTCATTCTTCAAAAGAATAATTGCATTAAATTGTTATTACGATTATCATTATTGACATTAAAGAGTAATATTTAATATTTTGAAGCTTTTATTATTAAATTTATAAATAAAAAGTTCTTTTGAGTTTTTAAAAAAATTAAATTAAAATAATACCTATATTTTTTCTGACTGAAATTCTTTTGCAATCTTTTATAATTGATCCAAGAAATTAAATAAAATTATAACTGTTTGAGTCACAATTGGCTGGTTTATACCAATGGGATTCAGGGTATTTTTTTTTAAGAAAAAAAATTATTTTTGATAACACAATTTTCTATTTGTGTAATAACTTTTAGTTTAAATTTGACCAAATGAAAAACAGTAAGTTTTGCTATTAAAATCTTTTACATTTTGCATTTAATTGCTTTAGAATTAGTGTAACTTTTAATGAACTTTAATTAGTAATTTTTAAATGTTTCTGCATCATTGCAGTGCTGCATATATATATATATATATATATATAAATTAACTTATGCAAGGAAATATTATATGTAAGAAAATATATATTGACAAGCAAAGGGAAACTCACACTTTTACCTGCTTTATTATTAAAATATTTAGATATTAAATTTTTATTTCTAAGTTAGGTGAAGTTGCAAATTGATGAATATGCATATTTCAAGTCTTTGGTTACTCTTTTTTATCATGTTAGCATGCTTATTGTACGAAGGGAGATATTTCTTGATAGTTGATTAAACATATTAATTAACAATTGAAAAACATGTTGGGAAATATTTTTCATGTTTTAATTACTTTTAATTTAATGCGTAAAATATTATTTAAACTTTTGTTTTAAATAAGTAAAAAAAAGGATTTTTTTTCTTCTTTGGAATCAAACTGGTTTTTTCCCAACTCGGGTTAGGAAAAAGGGTTTAGATAGTACAGGTTTTGTCCACAGATTTCATTATTATGTTCAAAACCTTACTAACCCTAGTAATATTTTTTATTTTATTTGTTGTTTATAAATAAATAAATATAACTTTTCATTAATCATATTGTTTTAGTAGATTGACCTGTTACATATAAAAAAGTAAATTGCAGAGACAGTCATTTTATATAAAATAAAAATGCTTAAAAATATTACATGCTATTGTTTGTTATTGTGTAATACTTAATGCTTGATAAATTCAATTTCGAAAAAAATTAGGGCATACTTCTAGTGCAATAGATTCCTATATGAGCAAAAAAAATTCTGGTAGTATCAGAAACCATGTTTCAAATATTAAACTGTAAGTAGGATTAAATAATCAATAATAATTAATCATTTTAATAAATAATCAATAATAACAGATAATTTTCATAAATAATCAATAATAGTGGAATATTATATATTGATTCAATATTGTAATATTATATATTGATTATTATATATTGGAATATTATATATATTATTATAATTGGAATATTATATATTGATTCAGAAAAATGTGATTTAATGTTTTCTAAATTTTAGGTGTCTGTAAATAAACCCGTTGAGCCACTTCCACCCTGGCTTTTAGATGGGAAAGAACATAATCTTTCACATTTGAATATTAGCATTACTCCGGTGATTGGTCCTACAATAGATACATTAACAAAACATGGTAAGTAATTTATATCTGCTAGAATAGGGGTTGCAAAAGTTGTGCAGTTGGCATTACATTTCTTTAAAGACTATAAAGGTTTTTAATTTTAGCTCATATTTGATATCTATATGAAGTTTAGATCAAGCTTTAGAATTTTATTTTATGGTGAAATTTATCGTTATACAGAGTATTGAAGTATTGAAACTAAAGTAATCTTTAAATTTATCCCTGTTTTTGTATCAGAGATATTCTAGTTTTTTTCCCCATTCCTTTTTATGTCAGGATGTGTTTTTACTAACTGCTTATAAAGCACACACCATTCTTTTTGAATTTAGATGATAACAAACGTGAACACTAATTTAAATAATAATGGACTTTATAAATACAAGTATTTCATTACAGACATAGACTTCTCTGTGTCTCGTCTTTTGAAAATGTTTGTGATCAAAAGCAAGATGGAAAAAAAATTTATTAAAAATGTCGGGGAACGGAAGTAAGATTTTTTTACATATAAAACAAAAATCAGATAAAAAAATATTTTTTCATTTTCTGGCAATGTTTCTATCAATATTTTCTCAACCCCCTTTTTAAAGAAACCTTAAACTCTCTCTCTTTATTAGACGTGCTCCACACTTAAAGAAACACTTACCTACAGAGAAAGCTAGCCTTGCCTGTTATTGCAAGATAATGAAATTTCACTTTCTCTGCTTTTGTTGCAAAGGTGTGTTGCTTCAGCCAGGGCAAGTTAATTCCCTTGATGAAACCCATTTGCAAAAGTCCATAGAATGAAAGCAGAAAATTTGTGCTATGTGTAAGAATGATGTGTAAGGATTGTCAAAATTAGAATGATTCTATAGTTATTAGTGTTAATGTTGCTCCCTTTTAAAAAATGTCTTTGTATGAATTTAAATTGAAAAAGAAGGTATTTTTTTAGTCAACTGAAGAAAATCTTAAATAAAATTTTGAGCATCGAGTTCAGAGAAATAAAGTTATTTATTACATGATAATTATTCTCAATTTTCAAATTACTTTCGACCAAAAATTACACTTTTTCCCGTCCTGAACAAAACTTTCCCCTTTTTCTATTCAAAGAAATAAAGATCCCTTTTTAATACAAAAAATTTGGTAGTTTCGAATTTTTAATATTGTCAAACATGAAATTGTAAAAAAATCAGAATGCTATTTTTCATGAAGCTCCCAACAAGTGAAGAAAAAATGAAGTATGAAGGCCCATTTTAATTAAATTTTGTCCACATTGATGTTTGGACCTTTGAAACTGATTTTGTTACTGTACAGTGTGTCAAAAAAAGGTAACAACCTAAATAGCTCTTGATCTAATAATTGGATCTTCATGTTCTAGTACTGAAACTCGAGGAGGTGACCTTGAAGTTACTAATTAATTAGTGCATATGATATTTTAAGTTACAGAATCAGACACAAAAACATACTCTTTCTAAATAAAGATACCTTTTTTCCATGGATTTTGGATTTCAGTTACAAAATCAAACACAAAAACATACTCTTTCTAAGTAAACATACCTTTTATCCATGGATTCAGATTTCTGACCCTCAAAACAAAGAGTAGCAGCAATCTGGGAAATATGGTGCCCATAGTTTGGTTCGGAGAGCGATCCGAAGTTTCGACCCCTTAATGTTAATTTTACTTTTTGCTTATTTCACCATATCTCAAGATTTTTTTAAGCGACTTAAATTAGTTTCTGAGAACTCTTTTAAAGAAGTAAAACTTTTAAAATTTGATTATTGAACTATTCAGCCAATGAACTATTCAGCCAATTTTGTCCAAATTTCGTATTTTGCCACGTAGAAATACATACTTTAAAATGAGTAAAAAATTTTATATATTACAATTCAAAATTGTTTGACTATTATTAAAATAACAGAATGAAAAATGATAAATATTTACTAAAATATATTTTTACATTGAAATCTTTGGAAAAACGAATTTATAATTGTGTGCAAAAAATTTTCCATTTGCTTAGAAATATCTCGAAATATGTCAAAATTCGCAAAAAGTAAAATTAATATTCAGAGGTCGAAGCTTTGGATCGGTTTCCTGACCAAAGTATTGGGACCCCAGATTGTGGCTACCCTCTATATTTTGGGAGTCAGAAATCTGAATTCTTTTAAAAAACGGTATGTTTATCCAGAGAAAGTACTTTTTTGTGTCTGATTTTGTAACTTAAAATATTTTTGTACTAATTAATTAGCATATTGGAAGTCACCTCCTCAAGCCATGAAGATAAAGGCCTATAACATGATCTGATCATTAGATCAAAAATTATTCAGAGTGGTCCGTTTTTTTTTTTTTTTTGGCACACTGTAGATTGGTTTTGTTTTGATTGATGTGTTGTGTTTCCTCAAATGTTGAATCTGTAGATTTTAGCGGTCAAAATCTAAGAAAATAGCCTTATTTAGAAGATTTTTGAATGACGTTTGACCTTCGGTGTAAAAGTCCACAATAGGTATTTATATTTTAATACTTAGAATGAAAGTTTTAATAAAAAATTTGATCAAAATAACCATCCATGCCATGGTTCACATATTTAACAGAAAGTATTGCCACATGTGTGTTTTTCTCAAAATTTCAAAGAATCTCAGTTTTTTGTTGCAGAAAAAAAAACATGTATTTAAGTTTTATGCAAAGAATTTTTCCAGAAAATTTCAACCAGGTTAGAAATGTCTATCAAGTTTGTTTGATTTTTTTTGAAAAAAAAAACTGGCTCTTAATTTTAATAATTAGGAGCATGTTTATATATTTTCTTATGATTTATGTATAATTTTCTAGATGTAATTTTTTGGGCTAATGGACATACTTAAATTCTTCAGATTCACTTTCATTCTTTCTGAATCACGATTCTTATTAACCCAATTTATGAAGCAGTGAATGAATGAAAACTTTTATTATTGAATCTCACATGCATATTCGAATGAAAGTGACTTACAAATTACATATCAGGATTTGTGTTAAAAATGTTTATGAATAATGCATCACCATATGGATGAACCACCACACCACTACAATTTATATTCAAGGGACTTGTGACTTCATGCAACTTGTTATTTCACTCATTTCTCAAATTGTATTATTTGCTATTCATATCAAATAATCACAATTTTATTACAATTTGCAAGTCACACATTGGGATTTATAATTTTTTTCTATATCAGAGGCCTGCAGCAGGCTTCATATTAATTCATTGTACAGATTGCGAATCAAGATTTGCTTGATTTTTAAAATTTCACATTGCGGTTATTTAAAAGCATGAGTAATAACCATTAATATACAGATTATGGAGAGAGAGAAGCTTTTGTTTCTTGCCTACCTATGATTTAAAGCATATTTGTAAATTGAAGCATTAAAATCTGAGATTTTCACAAATAATAAAAAAGCAATGAATTTCAAAATTTTTAAATATTTTCTTGAAGCTTAGGTTTTTTTCATGCATTTTTATTATCACTGCTTACGGATGTTGCAAAACTGTGTCAAAAATTGAGATCCTTTGAGAAATTTTCATTCTTTATATTACATCAATTTACTGTATTATATGCTTTTATGATATTCATTTAGTGAAGAGATTTATTTTTGCCATGCTTGGTGGCATATGTTATATGTTGGGGTTATCTGTTTCTGACTTATAACTGTGTATATATAGATACATATAGTGATTCAAATATGTCAAAAATGTAAAAGCAGATAAAGGGGACCGAATCAGCATATTTCACAAAGGAATATATGTGCAGAAATGCCGTGTTAAGCCGATAGAGAGCACTGTTCCTTACTAACGTTGCTTGCTATGTTAATGTCGATTACTTTTGAGCAGCTATTGTTAACTGTAATTGATTGTAATTTGATTAATAAACTTATTGATTCTTAGGTATTGTAAACTGTTCATTAATCATTGTTTCTTTTTGTCGAACTTGGAATATTTATTTACTTATGTTTCCTGCTGCTTTACATTTCAGTGCTTTTGCACTGTATTTTTGCCTCTACACTCTTCTACAAAATCAGTTTGCAATCAAAATATAATCAATTACAGTTTGCAACAGCTGTTTGAAAGAGCGATGACCAACAGGGGTACAAGATTCACATCGCGGCATGGATTGTTGTATACTCAGCAACAGCAGTATCAGCTTAACTGGGTATTTCCACTCACACCTTTCATAAAATATGCTTATTTAGGTCCTCTCTACCTGCTTTTATATTTTTTATGCATATTTTCTGAGCCACGCTGTATACATATATATATATGGCAGTTATACATAAGATAGAAAGTCAAGGAAAACAGGAAAAAGAAAAGAAAAAAAAATTTTTTAATAAAAGAAGAAAAAATATTTAAAAATGAAAAAAAAAATATTCAAAAATTGGAGAAGTTAACTACAAAAAGATATAATCCTGTGGTAATCTGAAAAGGGTGTATATATAACTGTAAAGATAGTGCTTTCTGAGATAGTATTAATGTAGCCAAAGCAAAAATTATGAATGCAATAGTGTTTATGAGCACCAAAAAAAAAAAAAAAAAAAAAAAAAANTACAGGGATGAGATTCTTCCGCGGATTCGCGGATTTCCGCTTTTTCTCAGATTTTTCCATTTCTCCCGCTAATTTCCGCTGAAATTTTTTTTTGCACAAGTTAAAATATTTTATGAGGTATTTAATTTTCCGCGGAGCGAAATTATTGAAGTCCTCATTCCTCCCTCTGAAGTTTCTCTATAAATCATTTCCTTGGGATAAAACAGGTTGACCTTTATACAGGGATGAGATTTTTTTCGCTTTTTTCTCTCGAATTTCAGCCTTTTTATCAAAAACTCAGATTCTCTAAAAGTTTCGTTTTTTTTATTTATTTATTTATAAATATCCCGTTTTTTTTTAAAAAAAATTCAGTCGTTGAAGTCAAATTATTATATTTATTTACGATTTTCAAAGAAAAACAGAAAATTCAAACTACGTCCTAGCTGCTAATCCTTCCGCATGTTTACTTATATTAGCTATTTTCTCCGATTTCACGCACAGAAAATAAGATTTTCCGTATTTTTTATCCGTCGGCGGGATAGCTCGTATTTTCGTAATTTAGACGTCGCTGCTTCTTGTATTCTGGAGAGAAAGCAAACAAAAAAAGCGAAAAAAAAAAGAGGTGGATTTGTGGTGAAAATATTTATTTGCTCATTCAATTAATCTTGTAAATTTTTATTTATTGTGTAAACAAAAAACAATTCAAACAAGCCTTTTAGAAATCCCAAGTCCAGACTCTGCAAATCCAATGTCGTGATTCGTTTTTGCGGTTGCAATATCGCGCGATTTCAAAATTATGCATCTTGATCTAAAAATTACGCATCATGATTTGTATTTTCGTATTTTTTTAAATTCGATGTAGAGTTTCATATTCACGTGATTTAAAAGCCTCATATCGGGATTTATAATCACATGGCTTACAAGTTTAAAAATCGCACTTTTTTTGTCAAATTTTTGTTTATATATATATGTATATATTCTTGGATTTCCTCTTTTTTACTTTCTGACTACTCTCATCCCTGAAGAGACCAATTTGTTTTGTTATTGTATAAAGTTAAAATGTCGCAAAAATTCAAGAAAAAATTCAGAATAAAGCACAAATAGGAGCATATAAAACAAGAAGGGAGAACAATGTCATGTACTTATGAATAACTTGTAAAATTATTTTAAAATATGTTACAAAATATGAAAAAAGCATAAATAGAGAGTAGTGGATATATTTTTTAAGGTGCATTCGTACTGAAGTTAAAAGAACCACATTGGATTAGCCTGAAAACTGGGTTTGTTCTAGGTAATAATATATTATACTGTATAATTCGAATCATATAATTAATAAAGTATTGAATTTTAAATACAAATGTAGTTTTGGGGCAGCATTTTGAAGCATCAGAAACCGATGATTTAGCATTAAGTAGTGAAGGCGATTAAGACAATAAAGATTCTTCAGTCATCTGCAAGCAAAAATCAGCAACCAAGGCAGGAGTAGTTCTAGAAACTCAAAGTAAATTGCAATATTTTACTCCCCGTCTCTCAGAAATTTTTGATTGATGTAAAATAAATATAGAAAAGGGTTTTTTTTTGTTTTAATAGTTGCTCTTGAAGACTTTGGGTTAGATACAAAAAACTTGGTTTTAAATCCTGTTTTACCACATATTAGAAACAAATTGGAGTGAAAAGACACAAAAACTCAGCATAGATTTAACCAAAAGAAATGCCAAAAATTTGTGTTACATTCGGATGAAAAATTGCTTCCCTCCTAAGTGTCAGTATTGAAAAGATAAATAGACTACCATTAATAGTAGCCTTTTGAGGTAAAGAACAATTGTTTGAAAGCCCTTAAAATCTCTACATTATCTGTGGAAGATCAGACCGTGGCTGTTTACGAAGTAGTGTTAAAACGTATATAACAGATGCAGCACTTTGTTATGATATAACAGCAAGCAACACAAGTCAAATGAATGGTGCCTGTATAAATCTTGAAAAATTGTTCAATCGTAATTTGTTATACCTTCATCATATTTTGGAACCTCTTTTGATTCAGCCATGAATGCATATTCTGGTCCAGACATAGCATTTTTTGAAAGATTTAGAGAAACTTGGTCATAATTGTCAAGAATATTTACATAACTTGTAATACAGATTCTCCTGATGATCTTCGCTCTACCATTCTTATGCTAACTTTGTATGCAGAAACATCTCCCAGATGATTATTGAGAATTGTTGGAGCTAACTACGATCTTTCTTGATAGCATTCCAAATAAGCGGAATATCATTGCATATGCTAAATCAATGGCAAAGGCAATTTATGTACTCTGTATTTACCTATTTTAAAATCAGCTGCGATTGTCCAAGAGAGAAAATAATTCGATAAAAAGATTGTGTATTTCATTGCTTGAGTGCTGTTGGAGAAATCAGTAAAGCTGCTGTTCAAAACTTTTCCAACCTTTTCTGGTACTTAACTCGCAAAACTGTAACTTTTGCCTTATTTGATGATAATGTTTCAACCACCTTTAAGATAAATGTGGCTCAAGCTATGCTGGATGCAGATGTATAAGAAAAAGATGAAAAAGAAATATTTAAAATAATGCGACACATTCCATGCCAAAATGATATTTCTTCCTTCTATAGAAAATCCTTTTTCATCGCTTTTAACCATCATTATAAACATTTTCTATTAGTACCGACTTCCTTAAAAAGGATCCTTCAGCATGGAAGGCTAATTACAAAACTAGAAAGGAAAATCTTGAGAAGATAGAGGTCAGGAATGATACAGAAAGATTAGTTAAACTAATTCAAGAATATAGTAGCCAAAAATAAAAATGAGAGACAATTTTTTTTACAAATTGTTGTCAAATATAGTTAATTGTTGTCAAATATAGTTACCCCAACTGCTACTAAATCCTCTCTTGGAAAAATATAATGTTCAATGCTCATTTGTTCTCATGATTCTATTGAAATTATACCCTGCGTTTCCATTTTTAAAATTGTGATGTTGAAAATTGGTAATTAAAAAATATTCTTGTTTTTTTTTTCAATGATTGTTTGCAGTTGTCTCGCTTCAAGTGAAATTTATTAGAGAATGCTATTTTGTTGATTAAAACAAGAGTAGAGGGGGAAATCAGCCATTTTTTTTTAAATTCAATTTATCAGACAATTAGACTAATTTTGCATAAATTTTGTATTTTGCAATGTAAACTTATGTTCTGTTAAATGATGTCAAAAATTGTATTCCTTACAATTAAATTTTTTTCGACTATTATTAAACAAAATAATAAAAAATAATTAATGTTTTTTTAAATTTATTTCTTGCATGAAATTATCTTTGGTAAGCGAATTTTATAATTTTGTGTAAGAATTTTTCAATTTGTTTAAAAGTTCTTGAAGTCTGTCAAGTTACAAAAAAAGTAAAACTAACATTAAGGGGTCCAAACTTTGGATTGCTCTCCTGACCAAAGTATGGGGACCATATATCCCAGATTGTCGCTACCTGCTATGTTTTGAAAGTCAAAAATTCAAATTCGTGGAAGAAAAGGTATGTTTATTTAAAGAGAGTATTTTGTTTCTGATTTCATAACTTAAAATGTCGTCTGCACTAATTAATTAGCATATTTGAGGTCATCCCCTTGAGTTTGAGTGCTAGAACGTGAAGATGCAATTATTAGATCAAAAGTCATTCAGGGTAGTCCATTTTTTTATTGCACTGTAAGTAACAAAATCAGTTTCAAATGTCAAACATCAATGTGGAGGAAATGTAATGAAAATCGGTCTTCATACTTTGTTTTTCTTTACTTGTCGGGAGCTCCATGAAAAATAGCATTAAGATTTTTTTACAATTTGACAATATTAAAAATTTGAAAGTACCAAATTTTCAGTATACCGTTAAAAATATCTCGAGATATGTCGAAATGCTCAAAAAGTAAAATGAACATTAAGAGGTCCAAATTTTGGATCACTCTCTTGACCAATTTATGGGAACCATATTTCCCAGATTGTGGCTATCTCCTATATTCCGGATGTAAGAAATCCAAATCTGTCGGAAAAAAGGGTATGTTTATTCAGAGAAAGTACAGTTTTGTGTCTTGATTTCGTAACTCAAAATATAGCCTGCACTAATTAATTAATATATTTTAGAACTTACCATCAAATCATGAAGTCACTCCCTCGATGATTATATCAAAATTTATTCAGGGTGGTCCTTTTTTTGCACTCTGTACAATAGTCCATTTTTTAGGGCGGGGGGAGAATTCAGCACTGCTTGTGATAAATGAATTAAACGTAATTAATCATTCCTAAAAATGTTGAGGCAAGAAATGTTAATATAAAAGTTAGTTCTAAATTGATGAATGGTACTTGTTGTGTTCTTATTTCACCATTTTAAATATTTTCTGCAAATAGTACATTTTAATATTTAGAAAGTGTCTTCTGGTTAATATGGTTAATATAACAGCAGTAAATTTCCATTACGTATGTTGCTGTATCAATTGAAAGGATCTGCTGGTATTTTTTTAAAACTCTACTTCATGAATTGTTCATTATATTACACTATTAAAAAGGGAGACAAGAAGTGTTAAATAAGAAATTAGATTGTAAAATAGATTTGATATATTTGCTATAGTAAGAATGTTTTCTTCATCAATGTGAATATTTTTTGTGAATAGTGTTTTAGTTAATATTTTCATCTGAGTTGGTATTAATCCTGTATAAGTAAATACTCTAATTAAAAATTGTTTGCATTATTTATATTGCTGTGGCTATAGATATTGATTTTTTATTGTATTTATCAAATTGTGTGTATATTATTTTGTTTGGTATTTTTTTCTTTTGCTATTTTAATTGATCACACACAGTATTTGTAAAGAGAGAATATTTTTAATTTGGAATATGTTTTGGTCTTAGCAATATTTTAAAAAGTATGTTTTGTAAAAAATGTTTTTTTAAAAAAAATTATGTTGAGAATAATTCTGAGAGAAGCATGGGCTATGAAAATTTTATAATCGGCTAGTCTGTGGAAGAATTCTTTTTCTGTGTCACTGATATAAGCCAAGTATTTTGTACAATTTTAGTGCTCTCTCCAATTTTGTAACTAGATTGTATTGCCATTTTTCTTACCTTCCGAATTCTTGATATCAGTTTGTTAAACTAAATAAAATATCAATAGTCATATAAAATAAAACATTACCAACTCTTGTTCAAAAAATGTATAAATTCACATACATTTATGATAATTTTTAGTTATTTAATTTTGTTCAATTATATCAGTATATAAGAATTTTTATGTTATCATGTGGTGTCTGAAATAGCTTATTTTTTTAACAGTTACTGCTCAAAAGAAAAAAGGATTGCCTTCTAAGCGCTTAGGTGTAAAGCAAAAGCCAGGTGAATATTCAGCTAAGTGGATGCCAGATTTCAGAGGTGTTTGGAATAAAGGGAAACGCAAATATTTTAAGTATGTTTTTTCTTATTTATGTACATTTCATTTAGATGAATTTTAGTTCATTTTACAAAAAAAAGGTCATCCCTAAAGAAATCATATAATGTATTATTTAATGCCGTGTAACTCTGCCCTCTGGTGTTCTCAAATATGAATCAGCCTTTTGAGTGGTCAAGTGTTGCCTTTCAATCAACATCTCATGATGAATATGTGTTAAAAAAACAGGGTGGTCACCCACCTGGAAAACCTGGAATTATTAGAGAATTTTTTTATGCTGGAAAAATCGGGGAAATTTGGATAAAACCCTGGAAGAATCTTAAAGAAAAGCTGGAAATATTACTTCGATTTTTCTTTATTTTACTAATTTACATTATTTACTAATTTTCTTAATTTAAGTTACTTTACCATCTGTTATACTGACTTTTTTCGACGGAAGTATATTGCAGAACAGTTGAAATATCATCAACTTAGTGGTACTTTGCTTGCGTCAAAATTTGCTCCATTATAACCCTGTTAAACTAGAATTCCGTATAAAAACTCTCATGATCGCTAAACGAATGGAGAAACTTTTTACTTCTATGGAGACTAAAGGACTTCGCAGCTTAGGAAAGGCAAAGATTGTGGTGGAGGTGGAAGAAGGGGTTAAAATGGGGGAGATTTCCGTATCGTGATCTGTGGCAGAATAATCGCCACAGATCTTGGCAACTTCCTGGCAGCAGCCCATAAGAAACTAGCAAAAAACATCACAGAAAGGGACCACCTTGAAAGGTATAACTTGTAGCCACCCCCAAAAAACATCTAAATGTTGTGTTTTTTTGTAATTTGCAATTTTGAATTCTGTTTGGCACTTTGGCGATTATATCCCCAAGATATTTGCTTCTGTTTTTAAAAGTAAGGTTTTTTTTCTTCTAATCCGTGGGCTGAATCCATTTATGGTTAAAGTTAATTCTGATGCTTGGGTGGTAATTTTTTCTACTTTGACAAAATGATTAAAAATATTTTATTATTTTTAACTTGATGAAATTCTCCAAACATTAGTTGGTTATAATTTATTAGCAGTAGATTTTATATTGCACTCTTTTTCTGAAAGCTTTTGTACTCCCATCCAATGAAATCTATGAATTATTTTTTCTCAGCCTAGTCAACCAATCGTACATTTTCTTACAAACACCAATGTATGTCAACAAATCGTTACAATTGTTGCATTAATGCTAATTTTCTCGATTTCATTTAAAATTTTTATAACATTTTAATTAAAAAAAGTTTTTTCTAAGAACCAACAATATGTCAACATTTAATTTTACTGTTTTGTTGGTAGATATTTGATTTTTGATTCAAAATTCGAATTGTATAGTAATGACAATATCGAAAGCTTGTAAATGTTGCTTGCATTCCAGAGATATTTCCAAAACTTTTTCTCATTTCACCATAAAAAGCTGACAAAGACTAGGGAATGTAAAGGAAACATGTTAAATGATGTATAAACATAAAATATAATTTTTTTTTTACTCAAATGTGTTTATAAGGAAGAAGGAAAACCGAAACTTTATTTTTTTATTCTGCACTTTTGTTGTACAGGTACAAGTTTCCAGTTGTTATTACAAAGACAATTAACTGTGCTCTACTAAAAAACCATGTGTTTAGATTGGAATTCTTTAAATATTTTAATTTCAAATCAGAAAAAAAAAAAGAAAATTTAAAGAATTTTATGTTTTTTTCCCCATAGAGTATGCAACAAGAAATTAGACAATTTTGCATTTGCAACATTCATTCTTCTAAGCTGAATCTCTTAAAATAATAATGCTAATTCAAAACAACATTATTTAAACATTTAATTTGAGATATTGGTTTAAAGAAAATATGATCAATAATTTATGTAAAGAGCACTGCTTAGATAAAATACAATATAAAATTGCTTTATATTGAAATTTAAATACAGTGACTCCCAAAAGTGTTCAAACACTTATATAAAGAGTACTGATTAGATAAAATACAATATAAAATTGCTTTATATTGAAATTTAAATACAGTGACTCCCAAAAGTGTTCAAACACTTATAACTTTCAGGGAAATAAGACTATCTATTAATTAAAATGAATATTTCAGAATGGATATTTAATAATAAAAACATATTCTATTCTTAGCAAAGTTGTGTGAAATATTTTAAAAACAAAGCAAAAGTTTATTTTTAAGAAATCAAAAAGTAACAGAAACCTTATCTCACAAAAGTCATCATACACTTTCAAACAAAATCTCCACCTATTAGTAAATATTCTAATTTTTCGTTAAATTAACTTTCAGTAGAGTTTCCTTTTGCATCTACAATGGGTTTTTTAAATCTGTAAATAAATGCAAAAAATTTTTTTTTGTCAGGTGAAATTCAAGCAGATTATTTTTTTATTAAATTTTGCAGAAACTTTTACAACACTCAGATGTGAATTTATGAATTTTTCTACAAATTTTATAATTTTAACCTCTGATATGAAGTCCTTTTAAGCATTTTATCACATATTGCACAGTGGAATAGGACACAATAAACTAATTTAGAAATATTCATTACGGATTTACCTCTTATGCTGACAAATACCGTAATTTCGTAGAGATAGGCCGCAGCGTTATTGATTTAAAACTTGAAAATTTAGTAGGAAGGCGTATCTAACGAGGCGGCCTATATAGTATTACTTTTTTTTTTCTTCAAAAAATTTTGCTTTTCAGAAACCGCACTGGAAATTTCATTTTCATTTTTTCCACCTGTTATAGTACTTTTTATTTATTTTTTCATGCTTAATGTCACTCCAAGGAATGGTCAGCGCACCTGGAATTTTCCCCTCCCTAATCCTTTCTTGGAATCATTTTCTGGAGACCACAATCCACAAGAGAACGAAGTCTCTCTTTCCCTTCTGCCATATGGACAGCTGTTGAGTGTAGGAAATGGGCGTGGTGTGGAGAAGCATAAATCAGAAAGGAATGAATGAAGAAAATCAGGGTGGGGCCAGTGATAATGTAACTGTAAAACAAACACTCCCCCCCCCCGTTCTTTCCAGGAAATATGACTCTTCCACTTGTCATGGATGCCTCTCTCCACTCCCCTTTTTTCTTTTGCAGATTGTTAAAAACATGTTAATGTTTGGTAAATAAAGCATACTGATGAGCTTGGAATGACCTTCAATAATCTTACAATTAGAATGTTCAAAAAGAATTTCAAACTTTCCACTGAAGGTCAGTGCAGAGGGAAAAAAGCAAAGTGACAATTTGACAGAATTTTAGGACAGGGATAAAAGAAAGACTGTCCTAGGCGGAGTCAGTTGAAAAAAGAAACCTGATTTGAGAAGCGAAAATAGGGGGAGGAATTGCTAAAAATAGAAACTTGTTTTAAATGCTTGGGAGAGAGCTTTTTATTGTTTTTTTTTTCATTGCTCATATTTCTGTCTGATTTCGCTCAGCTTATTATTATTATGTTTTTTTATCATTTTATCTTCAGTTCTGATGCGTTTTTGTTTTATTAATATTTTTCTTTCGTTAATATTTTTTTTTCGTTTATACTATTTTTGTTTTGTTTTAACATAACTTGTATTTAAGTTATCCATTTTAAATGCCTCCCATTAAGAGGAAAAATTATACCGTTGCGTTTAAGCTGTCAGCAATTAAAAGAGTAAAAGAAACTGTGATAAATGGCTTCAAAAAAGCTGAAATCATCCTGTGACAAGCGAAACCGAAAGTGACGGAGATTAACCCGAAATAAACAATTAAATAGTAAACCTAATTTGCTCTGATACAGAGAGTTCTGATTTTGAGGAATTTTTAAGTGCGGTGATATGAATATATAGTGATACGTGATATCTAAATAAATTATTCTTAAATTTTTCTTTGAACAAAATTTGTTTCGATTTATCGTTTATTTCTAAAACAGGATTTTGGATTGTTAATTTAAAAGTAAAATCGTTTTATTTTTAAAAAAATTTCATACTTATTTTAATGGTTTATGATATATTAATTATTTTATTTATATTTTAATGGTTACTTCACTTTAAAATTAGAAAATGCTTAATTTTACTTAGAAAATTATTAAAATCTATTTTATATACTAGGATTGTTTCTATTTTTTTTAAATATTTAATATCCTTTTATTTATTTTTATTTAACTATTTAAATTATATGCATATTTAGAGCAGACTTTAATCAATAACCGCGTTAAGTTCAAAATTCTTTAATTGTTAAAAATTCGGCCCGGCGTGTCCGGTGAAAAGCTTTTTTCTGTCAGCCGATTTTTGAGGGAGCAGCGTGTATACCAGGGCGGCGTTTCTCCGCGAAATTACGGTAATCAACTATCAAAAGTTGTCTATAATTTCATTATGACTACGAGCTGTTTTTGAATGATAATAGAAAATATTATGGAGTTAGCAAATAAAAATTAAAATATAATTTTGCTATCGTATGTTTAATACTAAATAGCAAATAAATAAATAAAAAGGTAAATGAAAAATAATTATATTAAAAAAATTAAACCAACAGACGATAATTTTAATTCTGATATCCGAAAGCATTTAAATGTACGATGACTCTTGTGAAGTAAAATTTTTGCTAGTTTTTGATTGTTAATTTCTTAAAAATAAACATTTGCTTTGTTTTTAAAATATTCCTTGTAGTTTTGCTAAGAATAGATTATACATCTTATTATTAAATACCCATTCTAAATTCATTTTAATTAGTGAATAATGCCCTATTTCAATAAAAGTGAAGAATACTTTTGGGAGCCACTGCAAATCTAAAAATTTATTAATATATAGTCACCTGGAATGATTTTCTTTGCTCAATGAAAATATATTAAACAATACTTATCCAAGGCTTTTTTGGTACTTCTGTATTTGCCATTTGGTACTCTTTGAGCAAAAACAACTTAAAGTTACACATTGAAAAAAATTTATTCAATAAAAACAATATATTTTACAAGCTAATCATATTCTTTTCTCCATATGTCGTAATTTTTTAAAAAGTAATGTTGTACAAAAACATTAAAAAATTAAAAAAAAGATCTTGCCAAAATGTTACAATAATTTTAGTCTAATTATTTTTCAAGATGATATATTAAAAGAATAACATTATAATTAAAAACTTTATAATATTGACGCTTTTTTTATATCCATCCTACACTTTATGAGAGAAAAAAAAACACGCTGACTTGGAAATTTTAGGATTTTTACCTGGAAAATCAGGGAAATTTGAAACCTGATTTGAGTGGCCATCCTGAAAAAATAAGTTACTAGTTTTGTGAATACTTACAAACCCCTATTTCATCTTAATTGGCCTGCAATAGTACAGGATTTCAAATTTTCAACAAAATCTCTTGGACATTTTGAAACAGCAGATAAAACACCAAAATCAGCATTTCTGCTATTTGATAAATTTGTATGTTCAAACTTTTAGCTAAGTGGCTTCAACTGGATGTGATGTACTTTCAAAACCTTGTGGATTCACTTTCTAACCAAATCCAAGCAGTTATCCTACATTTATTTAGTATTAAATTATGCTTTTCATGATATCTCCAGTAGGGAAATTTTTTTTGGTCTGGTAAGTATATTTTCATTTAGAACTAAAAATTTGTTTGCTTTCCTTAATTTAACCTCTCGTGTTACCGGAAACTGATTCTTCATACAGTCAGCCAGTTTTAAAAATTTTGTTTCAAGGTATTTGATTTTTTTATTTTTTATCCAGCATCTCACTCAAGGATTTGAAAACTACTTCAAATGATAAAATATTTTAAATCCTTAGAAATTTTTCTGATCCAGTTTTAGTCTAAACTCTTTTGTAACTCAAATAAAAAGTTAAATAGATTTTTTTACAGTATTTCTCTGGAAAAACCTCTAAAAGGTGTTCTCAGATAATAATGAGAAAGGAGTCATTTTAAAAATCATGATAATTTTGGATTGTTTAAAAAATTTTTAATTGAAGAACAATTCAGGTAATTGTAGTCTTAAAAATATTTTGGGAACTGAGAACAAAAAATGGAATTTTTATTTAACTAATTTGATTTTTTTTAAAATAAGATTATATATGTTTTTTAAAATAAAATATAGATTATTTAATATATATAGATTTTTTTAAATTAAGATTTTGAGATAACAAAAAGGCTGTGAACTTTTTGAAATCAAAATGTACAGATAATAGGTATTAAACACCTTTGCCTTATCTTGCATTTTTGTTGCACTGTAAGTTAGGTAAATGAGCTAATGTTTTTTTTTTTTTTTGGCTTGTCAGTTTGTAAGAAAATCTAAAGTTACTAAAGCATTGAATATATTAATTTTTTGGCATTATTTTTATTTAATACAATGCTTTTAACTGAATTTGTGAACTGATTTATTTGAGCTTATATTCAACAATATGCTGCTGAAAAATATTAAAGCAGTGAATCATCTTAGCCTTTATTTTAATCAAGTGAGTCAATATATTAAATACCTTGTTATATGAATTTACACTCATTCTAGCTGTAGATTAAGATCTGTACAGTTTAAAAAGCACCCCTTTCTCAAATTCAAAAGTGGGATACTAGGGTATGAGGTAAAACTTTTAAGCAAACTTATCATCTTTGGACATACAGTGGGTGATCGGTTAATGAACATAATCCGTTCCAAGACTATGTTCGCTATCCGAATTGTTCGTTAANCCTTGTTATATGAATTTACACTCATTCTAGCTGTAGATTAAGATCTGTACAGTTTAAGAAGCACCCCTTTCTCAAATTCAAAAGTGGGATACTAGGGTATGAGGTAAAACTTTTATGCGAACTTATCATCTTTGGACATACAGTGGGTGATCGGTTAATGAACATAATCCGTTTCAAGACTATGTTCGCTATCCGAATTGTTTGTTAACCAATCATTGATTCACTATAGACTTCTATGTGAAATCGATTAATTCGTTCTGGAGACCCTAAAAATTACATTTTAAAAATGTATAATTTCTTATTAAGTTTTTAAAAAAATAATACATACATAGTCTTGCATATTAATCAGTCCTTTTCATTTTTTGCTTATGGGGCGTTGAAGAACATGTCCAATGTCGATTGCTTTTCTCTTTTTTTCAGGATTTTCTGAAAGTAATTAATAGCATTGTCGTTGTAAAGATCCCCAACCCTACTGACATCAGCTTGGTTTGGGTGCCATTCTAAGACCATTGCTCTGACATCCTCCCACTTTTTCAAAAGATCTTTAATGGCAGATGTCGGCATTGGTCCTCTTTCGTCTTCCTCTTGTTCAGAAGGAGACACATTTCGCTGTGTTTCTTGGTGTTCTTCATTCAAAATTTCTTGGAGTTCTTCTGTCGTCAGTTCATCTTCATGTCCCATTATGAGCTCTTCTATGTCATCCTCGTTCACCTCCAATTCCAGATCTCTAGCAGTTGTCAAAATTTCATCCATAATTTCAGGGGTGTTTCCCTGATCACCTCCGTCTCCTTGAACAAAGGATGGACACAGCTTCTGCCAAGCAGAAATCAACTGTCACTGTGTGACTTCTGACCGCGCCTTTTGAATGATATGAATAGCTTCAAGAATGTCAAATCTTTCTTTCCAAAATTTTTTTAAAGTCATTGTTGAGGAGAATTGGCTTGCTTCAAAACACCGACGAAGCAGCGCGCGAGTGTTCAATTTCTTGAAAGCCACAATAATCTCCTGATCCATCGGCTGAATCAGCGAAGTCCTATTCGGAGGTAAAAGCTGAACTGTCAGCCAGGGAAAGTCTGTCAACAAATTATCTTCAAGATCTTTTGGGTGTCCTGGTGCATTGTCCAATAGCAGCAGTGCTTTCAACGGAAAGTCATTGGTATCAAGGTAGTCCTTGATGCTCGGGGCACAAACTTTAAATAGCCATTTTTTGAAAAGATAAAGTGACCCGTGCTGTCTGATTCGATCTCCACATTACTGGCAGTTTTCTCTTAGTTATGGAATTTTTTTTTAATGCTCTGGGATTCTCAGAGTGGTAAACGAGAACTTCATATCACCACTAGCGTTAGCTCCCAAAAGTAACGTCTATCGGTCTTTCATGGGTTTATGCCCAGGAACACTTTTCTCATCGTTTGTAATGTAGGTACGGTTTGCCATGCGCTTCCAAAACAAACCAGTTTCATCACAATTAAATATCTGTTGTGTACGATACCCTTCTGTTTCAATGAATTCTTGAAATGTGAGACAGTACTTCTCAGCTGCTTCTTTATCTGCACTAGCAGACTCACCATGCATTAATACATGTTCAATTCCAGACCTTCTTTTAAACTTTGTGAACCAGCCAGTGTTAGCCTTGAATTCTAACCCCTCAGATGACGAACCTGGGGTTTGTTCTTTCAATTTCTCAAAAATTTCTCTAGCTTTCTCTTGAATGATAGGCATACTAGTTACATCTCGTTTCATTTCCCTTTCATTTATCCAAACTGAAAGCAACCTCTCCATTTTATCATGGATGGCACTTCTTTGCTTCGCAGTTGTGATTTTCGTTTCTCTTTCAGCTGCTTGAGTCTTCTTGATGATATCTTTCTTAGCTAATAATGTGCATACTGTGGAGCTGTTCGAGCCATACTGTCTTGCAACATCAGCCATTTTCTGTCCACTCTCTCAGCTTTGGCTATCATTTCTCGCTTGGTGTCTATAGTGAGCACAGTCCTTGACACTCCATGCTTTTTGGGACCCACAATATTGTCAGATTTTCATTTTTTTTTAATAAGGGGTTCAGAAAAGCACAGACGAAAATTTTAGAGGAACAGGAACCAACTAGCGTACACTATTGACAAAGTTTCGGCGCACACTAGCACCACGCGTGTGTTATTGCCACATTCAGGGTTGTCAGTGGTGACTAAAAGGCGATTGACTATTTGGAAAGGAGTCTGCTGTCTGGAATACGTCACTCAAGACAATCAATGGGACAGGGAATGAACAAGGGGGGGGGGGAGCTCAAAACAAAGTAATTTTCTGTTTTGAATGAAATCGAAACCGAAACTGATGGTCTAATTTGTATGAATATTCTATTGGAATTTTTTTTTTCAATAGAACTTTGAAGTTTAATAGGTAAACAACATAATTCAGGAGAGATGCAAAATGATTTTTAGTCCGTTTCTCATATTTCACATATTTTTACGGCGGTAGCGTGTCATTGGCACCTTTATATTTTGTAGTCTGCACTGTTTGAAAAAATTAAGAATTCGCTTAATTTATTCACCATGTCAGCAAATCCACTTGCCCATAATTTATCAGCTGTCAGAAAATATTGATATTCATATTGAAATTGAAGTATTCAAGTGTCTATTGATTTTAGTCATAATAATAATTATTGAATGACCTTTAAATTCATTAATAGTTTCATTTAGTAATTATCAATACTGAGCATGCTTTAAACATTTCTCCTTTCAGTGATCTTATTTTGTATGCGAAATGATAACAAAATGTTTAATATTAATTTTTTTCAGGCCGTGAAGTGTTCGTTAGAATTTGTTTTGTTCATTATCCAAATATGTGTTCGTTGTCCAAACACAAAAAATCTTTCTTGAAAATGTTCGTTATCCGAACACAAAAATCTTTCGTGAAAGCGTTTCTTTAACCGTTTCTTTAACCTTTATTTGTTCGTTAACCAATCTGTTTGTTAACCGATCACCCACTGTTAGGACTGGGCGATATTAGAAATTATATATCGTGATGCATCGTCAGTTTTGCATCGCGATATAGCGATGTATCGCGATATGGTATTTTTGAATTTCATTTACTTGTAAGGCACAGAAAGTCAGATTTCTATCAAAACTTCATACTCAGATTGATTTAAATCAATTTATAAATTTGAAGATATATATGTTTTGCTTAAGAAAGATATTAAATAAATTGACTACAATGTACAAATCTTACTTAAAATATTTATTGAAATGTTTTTTTAGAAATTCATAATACGCGTAAAAGTGTTAAAAACTTTTTTTAAAGCGTTTTTTACAAATTAATATTTTCTTGTGCTATTATGCATAAATAATTACATAATTATTAAGTTCGATCGTAATGTTCAATTTCTACATGAAACGAACAAAGTACTAAATAAATTTTAGAAAAAAAAAAAACGCTTTTAAAACATTTTTTTTTATTATTATCATTTCAGTTATTATAGTTCTATTATTGGTTCATTTACATCACACTAGAGCTGCACAATGGGCTATTGGCAACGGTGAACCACATCCCTGAGGATGATCCGAAGACATGCCATCACAATTTTCATCGTCTGCAGATGGGATGGCACCCCCGCTTCGGTAGCTCGACGACCTGCACGCAAAGTCTAGCACTTTACGGTAGAACAGTTTAATAAGGACCAATACCTCACACCCTCGGTCCCTACGCAGACTGATCCAAGTGGTCATTCACCTGCACACTGACCGCAGCCAGTGATGCTTGACTTCGGTGATCTGCAGGGAACCGTGTCTTAACGATCAGTCCACTGCGGGACCTTATCATTTCAGATAAATAATTAAATAAAATTAAATAATGACCGAATAATGAACGAAATACAAAGTAAGATTTAATTTCTTAAAAATAAAAAAATTTTGATATTCGATAATATATTTAGCTAATTAACAAATAATATGAAAATAATATTTTTTAAAAAAATTATTATACTCTCTAATAAAACGAAGTGCTAAATGATTTAAAAAAATGAATAAAATACGCAAACCTTTCAAATTGTTTTGTATAAATAAAGTTGATTGACTTATGTCCAAATCCAAATGACAAAAATAAATTTTGTTTTAACTTTATTTCTAAAAATAAAAACAACAAGATTTATAAATTTAAAATCAGTAATAAAAACTTGTTAAAACTCATTTCATCCAAAAAGTTTTAAATAAATTAAAAGAAAGTAAAAGAATAACCTAACAAATTCAATTCTTTATTGGCGCTTAAATTAGATTGCCGATAACTTTCACATTTAAAAATAAAAAGAAGTTTTTTTTTAAAAAAAATTTATCTAATTAATGAAGATCTCTTCTTTATATATTCTTTTCAATAATAGATTGCCTTTAGAACAAGGTAACATCGGCGATCACGAAGTTAGTCCCACAGAAAATAATCTACAAGAAAAGTCGCGACAAAGAAAAAAAAAGCTAAGAGGTGCGAAAAGGAACATGTGATATAACAATATGTGTTCTCAAAACTCTTATTCTGATTCTACAGCTCACCAATCAAGGCCATTTCAACATAACGAAACGAACATCGTCTTCCAGAGCGCGAGTCGACATCGAAACGTAAGAGAAGAGTCTTATATCGCTATATCATTATCTTATATCCTTGCGTGTATATCGCTGTATCTTTTTGCGCTGTTATCGCTGTATTTTTTTTCTTTACTCGACGGCTTAAATCAGATTTCTGATGCATCGCCTTGAATGAAAGTCGCTGTACCGTCTTGCCGATATATGCATTAAATCGATATGTCTCGATACATCGATTTATATCCTAGTCCTACCCACTGTATTGTATAAGTTTTACTCTTTGACATGATATATTATGTGTTTATTTTTAAAAACTTGTTTAAAATCTTAAAGTAAATGTTTGCTTCTTAATTATTTGAAAAAATTAATTCTTTCTAGTTTTTTTCCCCATTGCCTATAGTCTATTGTGTAGTTGTAGTGTGATGCAAATAAAGAACTATTACTACTACCTATAGTATTTTTTTAAACTATACCTGAACTCATTTGTTTAGTTTTAATTATTTTCATTAATATTTTCTTCAAATTTACATTTTAAAGACTGTAAAAGTTCCATATTTAAAAAGGAAAAACTGAATTTTTTTAGAGAATTTGAGTTACGTGATTCAAAATAAAAAGCTTTAAAATCAATCAAATTATGTGATAATTCTTGTATAATATTGAAAAATCAATTGTAGAATTTAATATGCTAACTGGTTTTAGCTATTATCTTTCTTATTCTCGTCTCTTCTATATAATTAAGAGAAAGTCAGAATGTTCCTAACAATTTCACATGTTTTGATTTTGACTAAATTGAAATTTATTTTGAAGAATCAGTAAAAAAAAATATATTTTGTTAATTTTTTTTTTATTGGTTATAAATAAAAGTCAATATAAGCTTTGTTTATCATGGTGGCTTTGTTGTAATATGATTTAAGCAAGCATAAATTTTTTGAAAAGGATTTCTAAAGGTTTATTTAAATTATTTTGAAAAAACAATTAATATTTATTTGCTTTGTTTCAGGGCATGCGTGAAAAAAAAAATTCTAAATGGGTCTTAAGAAGAAGATCAATGCCTCAATCTCTGTATATACCAAGTCTTATACTCTGTTAATTTTTTCTCTCTTAAATCTCAACTTTCATCCATATTTTTGTACTCTCATTACTTATCAATAAATTTGGCTGTTACTTCAGTTTGTACGAATTATTTATAGTATTTAAATTATTAAATCAATGAAATTGTGTAAGAAAAATTACTCGAGTCTATTGAATTTTAAACAATGATGTTGTCACTTATAAATAAAATAATTGAATTAAAATGTTGAATTTTATTGGGAGCTATATGTAATCTAGAAAGTGTATTTGTTAAAATTGTCTAAGGTTTGATTTCCTTTTTTATTGCTTATATTTACTGACATTTTTCCTTATCTTCTTAGTGAATAACTTCTTATCTCATTTATGAATTGCCATATTTATATTTACGGTTTAAAAATAATGATAAAATTGTAGCATGTTAATGGATTTTGCTTTGGGAATTTTTTGTTTTAAATGTAGTATATTGGTTATGCCTTATTGTGGAAAAAATGTTTCAATAATATTTAATAACATGAACTACATTTTGAGTATTCAAAATTATTTATTTCTGAAAATAAATTTTATATAACATTAATACACATATTAGTTATTTGGCTTTATATCACTCTTCATTTCTTTCACATTGATATGGATTTTTATGACAGAATTTAAAATATGACAGGCAACACTTATTGTTAAAATCTACAATATGTTTGGAAAGAACAGATTTTTTTTCAACCACATTACAGATGAAGGCTCATTGTAATTTCAACTTACACAGTTTCATAATTCTTTTTATATCTGAAGAGGATTAATTTTTAATACAATAATTAGAGGACATAATATTTATAACATCAATAATGTTTAACAGATGGTGGTTTCTATAAAAGGTGCTTGTGCGCTTACCCAATACAAGGACATATATTTTTATTATCCCAGTAATAAAAAGCATGCAATTAAATTTTTTTAATATAAGGTAGATGTCTATTATGAGTATATAGAACAAAAATATTTAGTCATTTGGGAATTTTTAAAAACTTGTATTGATGATTTTTAGAAACTTGTATTGAAGATTTTTAGAAACTTGTATTGCTTTTTGTATTGAAGGCAATTGAAAATTCCTGATTTTAAAGGATTACTAATTATTACAATATGATTTATTTTATTTAGAGGAAAATATCATCATGAACATTTCAATCTAAAAATAATTTTCTTCCCAATCAAATTTATAGGCAGGCAACTACACCTGATAAAAATAGAAGTATAAAAAAATATCAATTTTAAAGCAATAATTACAAAATGCTTTAATTTGTCAATAAATGCATCATATTTAAGCATATGACATTCTTCCTGTAAATAAACGACTATACATATGAAATATTCATAAAACTGTTTACATTACACATATGATGGCAGTGAACTGATGTCTTTTTAAGTAATAATGCAACAATTAGTACTTAAATCTCAAGAGTCTGTGACTTATATTTAATCTTCTTCAGATTTCAGTACATTATTCTATGTTTCCCAAAAGGAATCTAATTTTGTTTTATAAAGATTGTATCTTGTTTCAATAGTAGCATTAGTTTTGTCCATTTAAATTTATTTATTTATATCATCTTTTTTATATTGCTATGTGTCTAGAGAGAAAATATCTGTTATTTTGGGAATTTTATCACATTTTCTCCCACTAATTCTAATTACACTTATTTGTATTCTATATATGAATTGTATTACATGTGATTTGTTTTTAAAAAATGTATAAAGTTTGCAAAGTATTTCAGTATTTGTGATAGTTTCCATATAATAGATTGTTTAAGTACAGATTATACTGATTGTAAAATTTAAATTAGATTGATTAACCTTCATATTTAACTGCTTTTGAAATAATATAGTTTGAATTCAAAAATCATTATGTTAATTTTGCATAATATTATATTTGTTTAAATTAAAAAGAAATGTTTAACCAAGAAAAATAAATTGGAATTACATATCAGGAACGATATGTTTTTATAATTATTAGTCAAAATTTCACATTTTAAAAAGTAATCTATTAGGAAATATCATTAGATTTAGTAATTATGTATAATAAAATTACTTCTATGATTTTATTCAAAAATAATACAAAGCTTGTTCTAGAATTTCAATCTTTTTTTTTTGGGGAGGGGGGAGGATAAGAATGCTTGAAATTCTTGATTTATTTGTGTTAGTTTCATTTCATATAGTTGCTCTTCTTATATATTGACTTAGCTTCAAAAATAAATGCTATCATTTTAAATCCTTGATAAGTCAGGAGTGGCCTATTCTAAATGCATGATGTGCTATATTTTAGAGTACATAATCTTGATCATGCTACTCCCTTTTCAGATTGCCACAATTTATTGCAGTTAATATTATAAATGTGCAATAAAAATGTGAGAACATTTTGATATTGAAAATAATTTTTATGAATGAATTTTGAAGGAAATTTATAAAAATGCCTAATGTCTGCATATGGGAAGAAAGTGTACACATTTCTAAAAATGTGCTTAGACTTTAAGTAATTCCTCGAATCTCTTATAAGTTACATCATAAATCTGCAGCTTAAACCTTTTTTTACTTAAAACTTAAGAACAGGCTCTTTTAATTCCTAAAATCTTTCCAATGTGTTTCATTTTGACAGCCAGTAAACATTACAATTGATCAAAATATCTCGCAATTATGTATTTTCAAAGATTTATTTTTAAAAAATTAATGCAAAAATTGTAGTTAGGTATTATTATTTTCAGATGTGATATGACTATATCTGGGAGGAAAGTGAACGCATTTCTAATAATGCTTATATTCTTGGTTGATAGATTTCAAGTAATTCCTTTAATCTGTTAAAAATTGTATAGTAAATCTGCAGTTTGAACTTTTTTCTACTAAAAACTTAAATTAAAAAATTAATTCTTATAATTCCAAAAACCTTTCCATTGTGTTTCCTTTTGATAGCTACTGAGCAGTACAATTGATCAAAATTTCCCACTGTTACTGTTTAAAAAAGATGTTTCTAAAAAGTATAATTTGGTAATATTTTTTCACATGCGATTGAGCCTGCACGCAACACAGAAAGTTATTTATGCATGGAGTAGTTTTTGGCTGACCCTTGTGATAACAAAGTATTTAAACAAATTTACATACAGTGATTTGATGATAAATATGATCATCCTCCAACTTTTTAATTTTTTTCCAGATATATAAATGCGAAAAATAGCTAATTATGCGTGTCATTCAATACAATTTATTTTAAATTTTAATTATAAATAAAACTCCAAAATAAAATTAATTTAGGGAACTATGACTTATTTCTCATTGAGAATTTTGAGAAATCTAATTTTTCAAAAAATGTTATTTTAACAATTGCTTCACATTGTAATATTCTGGAAAAAACATTTGACTTATGTCATTTATGAGGTCAAAAACAATTACAAGCATGGATATTACCTTAAGCACATATAACATATTTTTTTGTGTTAAATAAAAATGAAATACATAGTCAAACACTACAATCAGTGATTTTTTGAAATATTTTTTTTCTGAATGTGTTCAAACTCAGTATTGTGAAATGAAAACTCTAAATGTCTACAAGTCTGTGTTGACTATAAAAACTAAAAAAAGTCATGCTTTGTTTTCATTTTAGGACGTAGGTATTATATAGAGCACCATTATCCATCATCACCTGTGTCTTGAGTATGAAAAATGATTGATGAGCTTTTTACAATTAATACCAAACATTCATAATACACAGTAGAACAAACATGCATGCATAATGATAAATACTGCATTTTTTATCAAAACAGAAAATTTTTCGCAGATTTCCTGAGAAATTTTATTAATCCGTGTTGATTTTGTGTTCTAAAAGTTCCCAGCTGTCATATTCTTCAGTTTCATCTGTTGCATTTGCCCGACATTCTTCTAGAAATGACTGCTGAATGCGATACATTCCAGAATCTGCTTGATACAAAAGTGTATTTAAAATGCGCTCATTGCTGATTGTCTTTGTCGGTAAAATTACCTATTCAAAATAAAATAAAATAAATTAACAAACAACTAATGAATAATCAACAAATCAAAGATTTACAGTTATGCAGTGACAAACTACACTTTTCTAGTGGTGATATTTTTAACTTGAAAACAGTTTCTTAGAATTATTTCCAGATAGGTACAACTAGTTAATAGAATTTTCACTAGATGGCTGTAAAATACACAAAATCATTTTATTTCCTTCACAGAAAGTGCGTTTTCTGCTCTCCTGAACACTTAAATAATTTGGCTTATCTAAGTCCTTTATACAATTTTAATTCTATGAGAAGAATACAAATTTCTGGCTTAATGTAATCAAGAAGTTGTAAATCAATTTTGAGGCATCTTTTATATGTATGATTAATTTCTTGGAATGTACAATTTTATTTTAAATGAAATAACGTTTTGTAATATTTTAACTGCAAAAAAAAAAAAAACAATTATAATGTTTACTCGAAAATGTAATTAAGCTACAGATCACAAGATTTTAATCAGTTATTTAAAATAAAAAACCTTCAAATCAAAATCTGTTAGTAACTTTTTCATACATTTGTCCCATAGGTGTTTTCCTCATAATAAGTATAGTATAACATTAAAAATTATTTATCAATAGCATTGAAATTTAGTGATACCTAATGTAAAGTATTTACTTTTGATAAGTAAGAAAATACAATTTCTTAAAAAAATAATCCCTCTTACTTTTTTTTTCCCCACTGAATTTCAACCTATATCTTTAGAGTTTTTGGCTGATTATAAAAAGTTACACAGACTAACATATAGAATGTATACCTCATTACTTATAAGAAAAAATAAATAAATTGAAGCACTTTTATTTATAAAGAGTAAACTTTTAAAACCCCTTAAAACTAATATACTATTTATCAACATAACACTTTAAAAAAGTATTCTTGCACTTTATATCATCAAACTTTATATGACTATAATTTTGGCATCACATTTTCCAAATTGTGTCAACCCCTTACTTTTGAGTGGGATAAACCCAAATCCTAGAATTATGGCTGATGTTATGGCAGTACATGTGAAATTCTTATTATTTGAGTAAAGACTCTGTCGGACCGTTTGTTGTACCTGGTTTATCATAAAGCCTGAGTGGTCAAGGCATAGGACCCTGAAATTTTTAGAAATCGTGTGTTTTCTCCTTTAAGAATTGTCTATTGGAGAATTTTGAGTGGAATAAATATGAGCTTAAGTTCTCTTAAAGTATAATTCTGTTATGTAACAAATCACTCAAAAGCCTTTTGTATACAAATTACAAGTATATTAGGCTTTAGATTACATGCAGTGTGTCTCAAAACAGTATTGTGCTTGCAACCCCTTGGATTTCTAAATCAGTCATCAGTCACTTAAATCCGTCATAGGTTGTTAATATCCAAAACATTATGCTATGAAAACATTACCATTATCTTAGATAAAAATTAGAAAACAGTTTTAAATCCAATGTTAAATAATTTTCTAAAAATTTTTTTTTCTGTGTGCCCTAAATTTAAAAATTTAAGGATTGTAATTATCTACTATAAAAAACTAATTTTACAGTTTTCTTTCAATTGTAATCGATTTTCATGAATAGCATGTATCTGCTTCAATAGCTGTTTACTGTTGAAATAATATTTTATCGAATCCTTGGTTTAAGCATCATAATTTGAAACAACAGAAATAAAATAAATGTACTCACCTTGATTAATTCTTGTGGAGGGATTTTGTATAGTTTTAAATCTCTTGTTAATCTATTCATAGTACAATTCAATTCTCTTGGATCTATAATAGAGAAATTAAAACAGTTATTTATAAATTTTTTGTTTGTACTATGAGCAGATTAGTGATTGGAAACTTACAGGATTTAAAGAATAAATATGAAATTTACCGAACCATTTTTTCTATCACAACTTTTTTAGGCTTTCTCTATTTATTTTCAAACTAGCTGTAACATCTTAAAATGCTTATTTCGAAATTTAAAAAAAAATAAAGAAAATAAATAAATAAAACAGAACACCTTTATAAATTTAGGTTTAATAAATGGTTTTTCACGACTACGACTATAATGATAAGATTACTAACTTTAATTACACTTATTAATTTCTGCAGATGGACGGTATTTTAAGTTTCAAATCAAACACATAGGACGTACTTTCTTTGAATAAATATACTTCATTTTTGACGCATTCAGATTCTTGACCCTCAAAATGGAGGAGAAGGGCCAGCTGCAATCTGAAAAATATGAACTCAGCGTGTTTCGTCTTGTCCGGAACTATTAGGGTCATTCTCACAAAAAGGTGATTTTTTTAAGTCCCTTAGTAATAAATATTAGGAAATACAGCAGATTTCTTAATATTTTTCTTCATCATTTTTCGTAAAGTTCTCACTAACAAATCATATGCATTTCTGCTAAATGTATTTAATATTTCATTCTTATTTTTTAATAAACATAACTTCAAAATCCCCTCCGTGGACGTCCCTACGTCTGTGACACAAAATAGTTTTTAATGGCTGTGAAGCAATTTAAATGTTATTTTAATGATTTTTGTAGTTTTAACTAGTTAAATGTTTATAGTAACTTTTGATTTAATATTTTTTTTAAAAAAAAGTTTATTTTTATAAAATAAATGACTAGTAAACTTTGTCCATCAAAAATGAAATCTCCCTCCATGGACAATTAATATAGTTCGGTAAATATGCAATAAAGGGCAGCATATGCGAAATCCCTATAAGACAGCTGCTGGGAGGGGTAACCATTCCATTTTCTAATGTTAAATATCAGTTGTTTTTGTTCTCTTTGGTGTCAGTTTTGGATTGTTGTGTTCAACTGGGGTTTGGCAAAGTTCTCACCGTATACTCCGTGGACATCATAAAGAAGGTAAGAGAAAATTATTTTATTTTTGATAGATGAATTTTAGATTGCAGAAATAGTATATTTAATAAAAAGAACTAATTTTTGTCTCCTCCGTGGACATAACAAGTCCACGTAGGAGAAGACGCAGTCAGTGGAAGAGATAATGTGTTAGATACCATAATACAATTTTAATTATTAAAAAACTATTTTCTTTTAATTGATATTTTTTAAAATGGAACAAATGTATTAATTTGTTTGTATTTTTAAAGAAAATCAATTAAGTTTAACTTTTTCTTATCGGAGAAGAAAATATTAGCAATTTTTCTAAATGATTTCTGTGATGCTTAAAATTTTTTTTCTCTTCAAATTTTAGGAAAAAAATGGCAAAACCAAAATGTAAAAAAAGAAAGCAATCAAATGTTCAAATGCAAAAGAGAAGGGAACAGAAAAAACTTAGTATGAGACAAGCTAGACAGAAATTAAAAGAAAACCCTATATTGTTTGAAGAAAGTAAAAATAAAAAAAAGAGTAAGAAACTTTAAAATCTGTATCAGAAAAACATTTAACAGAAAAATCGTGATTAAATGTACTTAAATTTCTAGAAATTGATAGAGCAAGCCGTTTGTGCGTTTGTGCCCAGGGAAAAAAGAAACAATAACAAGAAGAAAAGAGAAAAAACAAAAACGTTATTTGGATGACAGTATGTTTAACTTGCATAAAATGGTCACAAAAGAGTACCCTCAACACTCAACTTTCATGTGGAGTCTGAATTTTTATTTCAATAGTCTTTACATTTTAATTTATTAATATTCAGTAAGAGTTACTTAAGAAATTGTACACCTAGGTTAAAAATGGATGTTTCCTTTCATAGCAGCATGATTAATCGGAAGTAGCTCTATCTCTAATAATGAAATATTTTATTATTTACTTATTAATGTTAAACTCATATCAGTTGTGCCCAATAATTAATGAATTAGTCTTCATTGACATTTTATATTTTATAACATAAAATGTCTCCTCCGTTGACTATTACATCTCCTCCGTGGACAAGGCAGAATTTAAAATATTTTAAATCTTGTAAAAAATAAAATAGAAAACTTGACCATTATTATAAGGACATATAACAAAAATAAATAAAGGCATTTATGTAATTTTTATCACTTTTTTTAATTACTTTAATTTAAGAAACTTTTTTAGTCTATTTATACCTTTTCAGTGAGAATGACCCATTAGAGATAATTAAGAAAGTTGGGTTTTTATATTTTCATTTCTTAAGAACTGTTCGACTGTTTCTAGTCATAGATTAGTAGTAACAGAGCGAATGCAAAAAGTTTTTTTTAATTCGATTTGAAAGGTTTTTGAACCTGACTAAACTAATGGGACCTTATTTCTCAGATTACAACTCCCTTCTTCTCATATTTTAGGGTCAAAAAACCTAAACCCATCTGAAATATGGCATGTTTATTTCGAGAAAGAACGTTTTTGTATCTATTTTCGTAACTTCAAATATCGTCTGCACAAATCAATTATCGTATTTAACGTTAGACCTTCGAATCATAATAGTCAATGGAGAAAATCTGATCACTGGATTAAAAGTTTTTAGATGTTCCGTTTTTTACCTTGCGTATAGTAAAAATAAATTTCGTTTAATTTTATATCATAGCTATATATGAGGATATCTGCTGAAGTATGATTTAACATATGCTTTTGGTTGGTTACTTTTCATTCTTTTAATTTAAAAATTTAACATCTAAACAGTTTGACGAAAAATCTCTTGACAAATATAACATGTTGTACAATGCAATGTATGGATTTAAAAGGACACGCAAAAATACAATGAGTGTTTTCAAGTTACTGCCTTTACCCTAGGATTTTTTTTTAAGTACATACTTTACAAAGCTTTTGATTGCTTAGTTTAAAAAGTTTTAATAATCTGAAGAAACTGCGAATATCCTAATGTTTAAATTGCACATTTAAATTTTAACTAGTTATTTTTGAAATTATAATAGTTTAAATTGTGTTTTCTGTGTTTCTGGAAAAAGTTTGAAAATATGATTTGAAAAAAAATTAGTTTTACCAGGAAAAAAATGTGCAATTTATTTAAAGTTTATTTTATAGATATCTTTTTTGAGCTAACTTTTTCATAAGTGAAAAAAATTAATTTTGATCCTAGTACTGCCATCAGGTGTGTAAAATGAGAAATAAAATGCTTTCCGGGCAAAAGAAATGAATTAGTTTCATTCTTGTTGGCGCTTTATTACTGAACAATTTATTACTGTACCCGTCAATATCACGGGAGCGAGAAATAGCGGGCGAAAACTCACCCCGTCATTTTCACTGGAGCGAGAAGGAAGGGGTTAATATCGGATAGGGACAGATTAGGAAAAACATTAATGTTGGTAATTTTGTGTGGGGTTTAGGATACTAATCAGTGTTCTCTCATGTCTTAAGATAAAAACTCTTTACCCTGTATTCCCAACACTGATGTTTTTTAAAGTTAAGTACACACTTGCCCGGTATTCCCTACACTGGTATTTTTTCTTTAAAGCTAAGTACACACTTGCCCGGTATCCGGATATTTTTTAAGGTTAAATGCCACTGCCCACTTTACATTTCCTGGTATTCCCTGCACTGTTTTATTAATATATCCTAATCGGATATTAATATATTGAATAAATACTATAATATCAAATCTGACATAATATTTCTAGCATTAACCAAAGCGACTATCTTATTTTTGACATTCACTGGTGAAAGTCAGTAGATTTCGGTTCTTTCACGGTTGCATATATATTTTATCAATTATGTCATCAATTGACAAAGCTTTCTATTGACAAAGACATCTATTGACCTATTAATTTTAAAATACCTTTCCAAAGCAGAACGCAACACAGTGTTAATTTTTATATTTTCCCTTTTTCTTTTAATTAATTTTCTGTTATTTTTTCAACACCTGCTAGTTGGTATGAAGGACGCGCCTGCTAGAAAAAGTTAATTTAATTTCCTTTTTCCACCTTTTGAGTTGTTGTAATTTCAGTTTAATGTATAAGAGTAGGGATACATTGAACTTCTTTAAATGGAGGAGAACTATTTAACTTAATTTTTAAACATAAATAAATAATTCACAGCATGCAGCGTTTCATTTGTATACCATACCACTACTAACGTAAATGTTTCTGCACTTCCAAATCTACTTAATAAAATTATTATTACCTACTTTAGTAGACATTTCTATCTTGTATTTAGTCCATTCTAGCATTACTTGAAATTTTACTACTTCTGCTACATTTAAATCTCTGCCTAAAATCATTTGGAACATGGACTCTGACAAGTCTAAAAATTCCTTTCTTCTAAAAAGTTGAGCTGCTCGGCTGTCTATGTATTGAAGAATGGCATTCACTAACTCAATAGCAGAATTATATCTCCAATAATAATTTTCTAATGTATTCAACATTGAGCACACCTGTAAAATATTCATTATATTTTATGACAAATGAAAGATGAGATCTGAGAAGTAAATAAGAATGAGTTTTACGTCTGTTAAAGCACTAAAGTTTTTATAATTATTTGTAAATATATCTATATATATAGTACACATATATATTATCGCAAGGCGTTAATCAATTGATTAGAATAAAATATTATATAAATTGTATGTTATTATGCGTTATTAGACCAAAACCAAGGCTTCCGTAAATGATGGCCAAAGATTTTTTTTCTCGCTTGTGTATCCTTCTGAAACCCGGAAGAGTCTTTCTAAAACAGACATCATTATGCTACTTAACGCGATCACCTGTCACCAATTCGAAGTAGAACCGAGCTCTCACTCTTCCTTTGGTTACCTATCTTTCGCGCAATGCGACTGACATTGATTATTCGAGATTTTAATTTTATTTTATTCTATTATGGACATCAGATGCTTGCAAAAAGTTTAAAATATAAAACGAACATATCCATACTTTTATCGACACATTGTTGTGTTTAAGGTACTTTTTAGAAATATATAGATTTATTTTTTATTTTACAATGACCCTTCAACAAGATAATGACTGCTTTGTTCTTGTAGATTACTTTTGAATCAAGGGACATTTAGACATCGTCTTTATTGGCTGTAGTAATTACTAAAACGAAAAAGAGATTACATTTATTTAAACTTTTAAAAAAATCAAACACTGTTTTTTATTTTGCTTTATGTGTGAAATTTTAAGCATAAGTTTCCAAATATTATGCTAATATATTTTTAAAAAAATATTACTTAATGATTTTATAAATTTTGATGTAATTTGAAAAACCAAGCTCAGACAGAGAACAGATATTTCTAAGCTTTGGTTTGTAATCAGGATTCTTATTTATGCTTTAGTCAGTATAATTTCTTAACAAGAGTATTATTATCCTAAAAATTGAAATATGCAAAATTGTTTATTTTTTCGAAGCAATCTTAATTTAAATTTTTTTCTTCCATTTTCATTCAGTAGTTAAACATAAATAAAAATCACAATCTAATTAAATATTTGTTTCTCTATATTAAAAGGTCGTAAGCACACCGCTTTGAGGGTTTTGCTCCCACCTTCGTTGTGATTCATTTCAGTACGGAAAACCGGGGCGAGTCAACCCATCCAGGGGCGAGTCTACCCATTTTAGTTTTATTTAATTTTCACTCTTTTAAATTGCAAATAAAAAAATTTTTACCGACGGAGGACTTAGTTCAGACTCTAAGGAAGATAGCGCTGTTGTAGTTTGATCCGTTTTTATTTATTTGGTGTCTTTTTAACCGACCTGTTCAAACGTCTTTTGAGAGATTTGTATTGAAAATCAGCAAACTTTTAGTTGGTGCTCCGTAAGTATATTATTATTATTACTATTTTCACTTTGGTTAAGTGATAAACTTATCTAAGACTAAGATTACATTAATTTTATATAAAAAAAAACAAAAAGAATGTAAGTTTTGCTGTTGTAAACAAAAAGCCAGAATTCGCGGGGCGAGTCTACCCATTCGTATTTAGTTTTAATAAAGCATAATAATATAATTTAGAACTTTGTTTATATTAAAATTAAGTCATTTTAAATGAATTTGAGTATATTATTTTAATTCTGCATTGATAAATTTATCATTAATAAGAAAATTTATAGGTTAAATATAAATGTAAATATAAAATATGTTTATTTTACCTATTTTTTCAATTTTTATATTACAAAATTAACTTTTTTTATTTAATGCAAGTTAAATAAATTATTATTTATAAATTATTATTACCTCCCAAAAGAATGGGAAAAGGATTTTTCATGATTCCCAATGTTTGAATTTCGATTTTGTTAATAATCTTTAATTATTATTATTTATTAATTATTTAATTGTAAATTTATATTAATTTTAATTTATTTTTATCAACAATAATCAGAAAAAAATGTTATTTTATAATGTTAATGATTATAAAAACAAAACTGTGATCAAAATGTGATAATCGATCAAATACTCAATTTGTGTTATTTTATGAATAAAAAAATGGAATATATAATAAAGTTATGAATTTTACTTCATAAATATCCTATATAGTAACTAAAATAACAATTTAATAGTAAAATTTGATTATTTACAATGTTAACATTCATTTTAGTAGAATGGGTAGACTCGCCCCATACGAGAGATTTGTCAGCAGTTCTATAAAAATATACAGTAACAGCGTAACTGTTAATATTTTCTAAAATCTATTTCACAGCTTTAAAGAGGAATTAAAAGCGATTCCGAAACACCTCTTAAAAGCCTTTTTTCTTTAATATTTACAAAAGTTTGACCACTTGAAAGTTGACAAACTGAAAAAATGGGTAGACTCGCCCCGGTTCATGGTAATTTTGATAAAGTTTTCGTCTTTTGTCACACTTAAATGACAATTTGTTACCCTATGTAACAGTTTTAGCAAGAAATAAGTTCTCCAATTCGGAGGGCGGCAGAATGCATTCTTGTTATTCACATCTAGCAGCTGTTACTTCTGAAACAATTGTACATCCATCATTGTTTTCGATTCTTAATGTTTTTATAAGCTTGAAAATCATTTTTTTAACGTTGGCCTTGTTAATAATTTATATTGCAGTAGTTAAAATCCTTTAGGCAAAATTGAACATTTTATATAATTTTACAACTTCATTGTGATTCATGAAAAGAAATTCTCCTTCGTTCCCTTGTTTATTATAAGGTAACTATAGAATAATTCTCGCAGAATCAGGGGATAAAAAAAGCGTCCAAAATTGCCTCTATTGATTTTATTGATAAAAATGCAAAGAGAAGGGGTTCAGTAACTTTTTCTAATTTTCAATGTCATAATTATTAAGAAATTTAGACATCATCTTTTATTATTTTCATTAATAAAAGATGATGTGTACCTAATCGATTAACATTAAATAAACATACTTATCGATTATGTTTACTTAATGTTAATTTATTTAAATTAACATTAAGTAAACATAATCGATTTTTACTTTTTATTAGAATTTCTGAATTTTAATACTCATAAAACAGTGCTTAAGAAACATTTTCAAAAATAATAATTGTTTGAATTAAAGATATCAGTTCATTGTCTGTCAGTGGAAACAATTACAAGTGTAATGTGAGCAGTTTTATACAATTATAAAATGTATTAAGTTATTATTTGAAAAATTTTCTGAAAGCAATGTAAGTCTTGTTTAATATTTTGGTATTGGCAAATAAATCGATCAAGGAAGGATTTTAGATTACACAACATTGAAGGTTTGTTCAAGCGATTGCAACTTAGTGTTGATCCGTTCATTTCTCAACAGGGTAATTAATACTTATAAAAAATATTTAAAGAACTCGATTCTATAGTAAAAGATATCTTAGCTATAGAAAATAAGTAAAAGCATTGGAATATATGATATTGTATATATTTCGTATAAAAGAATCTAATAATCATATAAAATGTTCCAATAAATATTATAATTAAAAAAAATTATAATTTTCTTTAAAAGAAGCCCTTAAGAGTGCAGATTTTATTTATTTATTGTTACTCGCCCTAATATCATAACAAGTTTCGGATAATCTACGTATACTAGTTACATATCAACCTTAAATGTACTAATAACAAAGAAGTATAACTGTTTTGAAGAAATATATATGATTAATTAGACATATTAAATTTTCGGCCCTTTATCATTACCATTTTGTGGATCCGCCATTTTGAATACTAAAATTCTAAACTTTGATTCTCAATCACTAACTTAGAAAACCAAATTATTGATAATGTTTATAATATATAATTGAAGTATCAGTTCTGGCTAGCTTTTCCCTTGTTCTGACCTCTGTTTGGGAAGAAAAAACGCTATTGGAAAAATTGTTCAATCAAAACCAACAAAATTTCGATGTATAATCATTTTATGATCAGAGCACGACATTGTTGAAAATAAAAAGCGAAGCAGTGAGCAGTTTTAATACGTTATTAAATGCGTTTATTTCTATTAAAGAGCCACCTACTGGTGAACTGTTGAACTATTTTTTTAAAATAAATTTCAAACGTTTCCTTTGGATTATTTGTCGATCGAATATCATCTTATTCGGATCAATATAATGCATCCTAGCGCAATCTGAAATGAGATACTTATTTCTTGCTAACTTATTAGAGTAGCAAGATGTACATCTTGTATATCTAATAAATTTACTGTAGAAGCTATTGTTATTATTATTTTTTTTTAAGAAATGTAGAAAATTAGAAATATGATAGTTTTCATGATTTTAATAGTTCATACCACAGAAAGACGGAAGTGTTGTTTTGCGTGATGGAAGCAAGCTTGAAGAAGTTCTGGAAGATCGTAGTGCTCCGCGGCACAGATAAGCCCTGGAATTGTTTCACAAGTTAACGGACAAGAGCCACTCTGAATGTATTCCATTAGTATCATGAACGTTTCACTATCGAATTCTATGATATTGAACTGAAAATAGATAAAAAGAGTGTAAAAAAGTTTTACTCATGTTTTAATGCAAATACAGGATGAACATAAAATAACGTGAAGTGTTTCGTTCCACATAATATGTGATGTACTGAGCGAAAAGTAAAATAATATAGCGTGCATGTTAAGCATTGAAGCCAAATGTAAATAATTCCTCATATTTGCTCTGAACATGAACACAAACCGGTTCTGGAGCATGAGAAGAGATTTCTACCGTCTTCAAACAAATAAAAAGCGGAGCTCGTTATAGGATAAATAGAACCAGTTGAGCGCATTTCCTGGCTCCTCGATATGAGGCAAATGTTCACATTGAAAACGAAGCACTTCAGACGTTATGTCGTAGCCCAGTTTTGCATTTATAAACATTTTATTTTATTTTATAACCGTCGTTGAACAGCCGACCCATTTTAGGGTTTACGACTACTAATGTTCAATTCCATAGCCTTGTAATTTTGATTCCAATCCAGAAGACAAGTGAACTCCTGGATCAAGTAAAGGGAGAAATTTTGCCTTCGTGGAGGACTTTTTGATGGAACTAATCCACATTGCCACCACGAAAACCACCTATGGTTAGCCTGACGGCAATGGGACTCTAATCCATGATCCGTCTACCACTGATGATATTTTTCGTCAGCACTGTGGCCGGTGCGAGCCGTGTGCGGAATTCGTATCAACCAGCCATCACTGGGATTCGAACCCGGTTCACCTCATTGGAGGGCGAACGCTCTATCCCTTAAGCCACTATTTATAAACATTAATTAATAAAGAAATAAATAAACCTGAAAAAGAAAACGTAAAAAAACTTGTATTAAAAGTCACCAAGAAGGGAAAACTTGGCTACTTCAAGCACAATATAGATTTACTAAATCATCACAATGGCGATAAATAAAACGGAGAAACGTTTATTGTTACAAAATAAATACACAAGTGGGCGACCTTTGTGCTAAAATACAAACTAAAGGCAAACAACGTTAAAGAGCACAAAATTATTTATAAAATACAATGTATTTTAAAAAAAAATTTGTGCTCTTTAACGTTGTTTGCCTTTAGTTTGTTTATTGTTACAGCTCACTAATATGTATATTTATCACACACTTTAGGCTTAAAATGTAAAATTTTCTCCTATAGGTGACATTTGATACTAAATTATGTGTCTTAGAAACTAAAACCGCATACTGTGCTGAGCATGTATGCTAATTTTTTTTATTATTAATTTTAAATTCCACTTTATATATCATTTATTATAGGGCTATAAAAACTTAGTGTTTTTTAGGAGCACCTTTAGGTTTTATTTTACCGAATATTTTGTCTTATTTATTTGAAAACCATCCGATTGGTTTTTTTAGAGTTGTCTGTTATACCTTCGTATATTAAATTTAAGTAACTCGTTGATCTATCAATCTTTTACATATTTATGATGTTTAAGAGAGGATGACATTCTGGTTGTTTAATAAATAATAAATAAAAAGACATTGGAAAACGTCAGTCTCGCGATTTTTCAATTTTTATCTGATTTAACTAAAAAATTAACGGCTTATCATCATTGATGGCTTCTGTCATTGACGGTTTTAATCATTAATGTAATTTAATAGTTTTCTTCGCTCTTAAGAGTTATCTTTTTAAAACCTTACTATCAACAATATTATATAAATAAATACTTTAATAAACTAAATGAAATTGCATGAGTTATTGAGTTCGCGAATATAAAAATGCTGGTTTGAGAAGACAATAATTCAAAGTCTGTGATTCCATCTAGATAAATCTCAATATAAAACGTATTATGATTTCTATTATTTTCAAATTTATTTTCAGGAAAATGTTTTCAAATGTGCATAATGTCAAATTAAGTAAAAATAATAATAATAATAAAAAAAAAACAATAAGAAAAAACACTTTTCGATGGGTGCATTACATTTTCTGTAATTAATGCAAAAGATGATTCAGTTCAGCTCGGTAAAGTTTCTAATTAGATTTACGTTAAGCAATTGAATTAAAGTTTTAAATTGAATTTGTTAAGAGTATCAACAGGTATATTTTAAATGTTTAGCAAGAAACTTTTAAAATTTAAGAGATGACAAACCTCAGTTTGACTTAGCTTGGTTCTGTCAACTTTTCCAGCATCAGCACACATACTTAAAGTTACCTCAGCTGTTGCATTTGATTGCCTGCGTTCTTTTTCTTTTTCTTTACCTATTACAGAAAAGAAAAAGATTTGACAGCCCTGTAATAAAATAAGCTGTAAGGTTTTTTTTTTGGAGGGAATTCGAACTTTCTGTTCATTCTTCGATTTATCTATCAATTGTGTTTGCATGTTGATTGAAGTTGGTATGGAGAATTAAGTTTTTCATCTAACATTAATTATGTTATCTATTTTACATAAAAGCAGCTTAAATGTGGTAAGATTCAAATACAATTCATATTTAATTGACGATAATATGCTTTTAACGATTCTTTTTTTTTGACGATAATATGCTCTAAAAATAATATGTTTTTTCTTAATATATGTCTCTATTCTTACCACATTTTATTTTGCAAGACTATTTTAACACTCCATCTCTTGAGTTTTTTTCTTCTTACAGAATATTGTTAAAACTTTTTAATTTTTTACTTCAGATAATTATTTTCTAAGCTTTGACTTTTTCTGAACTTTTCAAAACATGTTAGAAATTAGAATTGAATTTTTGTAATTGGTGAGCAATGGATGATTGGTAAAGCCTCTAAACTGCTTCGCTTTCTCTGTAAACACTTGCCTCATCTTTTGTTGCCATTCAAGGCCAGGAAAGGAGTTCAACTGGTACTGTTACACAACAAGGTATACTTTTTTTATTTATTATTTTCCTTTTATTCACTTTTTTGTGTGAGAGAGACAAACACACTTCAAAACAGGCATTTGTTTAAATTTGGAACTAAGTCGTGGAAAAATTTACGATTTGGTTATATGCTTGGCTAACAGTTGACTTCACTACGTCACGAAATAAAAAGATGACTAGTTGTTCATTATTCCAAAAGTTATAAGCAAGGTAGTGATGTCATGTTTAATTTGGCAGTCGTTAAATAAAGGCTTTGTGACGCGACGCGTTTCAGTAATTATACGTTTAATCATAATTATTTATGCTTAAAATATAATTTAAAATTTAGAAAGAAAAGTCGAAGTTTATTTTTTTGGTTTAGCATTTGTACTAAGGGGGGGGGGGTTGAAATCAAAATATACTAAATTTTTAAAGTGATGCGCGAAAGGTAATTTTTTTCTATTTTTTTTTAATTTAATTTTTTATATATAATATGATTTTCGAATTCGATTCTTCATAAAGGAAATAATGACAGTAAAGTACCGCGATACTAGATAATCTGAAATTTAAATAAAAGTAGGCAATTAAGAAAATGCAAAAATATGTACAGGTTATATTTTTAGAGAACATTTTTGTGACATGGTTGTAAACCTTTCATGAAAAACCCAAGTTTCAACTTTTAGAAAATCACTCCAGAGAAACACAATGTTTGACATCAAAAACATAAGTAAACACTAATTCCATTTAACACTGACAAATATTTAAACATCAAGTCTTATAGTAACATTCAAACAAAGTACATCAAAATGATGCAAACACTAGAACATTCACATTATTATGCAGTCAGTACGTATTGCATATCTTTACATAACAAACATGGCATCGTGCTATAAAAAATGAATACCAAAATTAAACATTTGATGCAGCTGAAAGAAACGATGCTTCATCACATGAAAATACATATACGATACATTTGGAATAATTATGATATTCGTTGTCTAGACTGGTGCTTTCATCATAAAATGAAGTTTTCGTAGCAATATAAATAACTTCGATGAAATAAAAAGTATTGCTAAAACGCACTATTTCTAAATTTATCAGGAATTAAACATTTATTAAGGAAGAAAGAGCTCTTGAAAAATGACATGGTTAATAAAAATTGACAAGGCTTGTTAACAATTGCTTGTAACTTCAATCTGAACTTTTAATTTTAAATACTCATAACATGGGAAAAATAAATTTTTATTTCTAAATAAAAATAACAGTTATAGGTAGAATTTTGGTTACAAAAATTGCGCAAAATACAATTTAATTTTGAATTTCAACCATTGCTTAGTTGATTTTTCAGTGAAGGTATTTAGTTTCAGTTCTAAACAGTTTACAAATTTTGATTATTCATCTCCGAAGATAAAAGATCACAATAAAATTTAGTTCCAACTTTCTGAGAAAATTATGCTAGAATTTTTCATTCCCTGATTGGTCCCCTTAAATAAAAAAAATAAAAAATAAAGTCATATTACTAATGCATAACTTTTAGATTTAAAGAAAAATACAGTATATAATTATGCTGAATTTTTAATAACTGTTTGTTTTGTTTATGAAGCATATTATTATTACTTTAAAACTAGATAGATTTTATAATGACATACCTTTTTAATAATTGAAAATATACAACTAGGAATGTTAGAATGCTTTTAAAAATTCTTCTAGTTAAGCTGAAAGACTTAGTGTGGAATAGTAATAAGCCAAAAAAATCGATAAGTGATATGCCACTATAAGACGTAAAGAAATTATATTTTCAAAATCTCAAAAAGCTAATAAAATTAATATCTATATTTATTTGTGTGTTGTATTTCAGTATTTTTCCTGGCTCTTGGTTCAAAATAATTTACAAAGGCATATACTTAACATATGAGTACATTGTAAAAAATTTCAGAATTTTGACTCGGCAAAAATGTTTTCGAAAATCTCAGAGAACTTCATTTATTATTATGTTTCCGATCAATTGAGAAACATTTCTTTTGTTTTCAAAAGTAGGAAACTGAATCGCTGATTCAGTTTCAAAGTGTAGCAGCTACCACTGCAACTATTAAATTCCACTTCACTAGTATATTAGACATGTTGACTCTGTTCTATCTTGAGGTATCTTTTGATAGATGACTGTAGACATTGTCTGTAGTCCAGCTCCACAAGAGGTTTCCGAAATATTAAGAAACGCATATAGGAAACGCTTTAAATATTTAAAAAAATCGAAAACTGCAAGAAATGATTCAAAATATTTCTCAAGTACCACGGAATGTTTCTGAATATTACAGAAAGAGGTTTCCAAAATATTCAGAAACGTATTTAAAAATGACATGCACCGTTGTTGCCGCATATATTCAGAAACGTTTTGGGATTTTTTTACTGTGCAGACATTGATTGAAGTCTGACAAAAAATTTTATGTAAAATTTCCATTTACAAATAATGTATACATCAATTTGAATAACTTTGGTATTTACATTAAATAAATATTTATTATCTTAAAAGTATTTAAATACCCGCTACACTAATAATTAAATCATTATTCGTAGAAAACACTTGAATTATTTTTGTAATGAAATTGCTCAGAGAAAAAAAAACTCTCTTTTAAATATTTTTAATGTTTGGATTCATCATTACAAGATCGCTTCTATGTTTCACATCAATTATTTTACATACATTTATTTATTACAATAGATTTCAGAGTGGAATACTTCGTTTTCCAACATATTGTTGTTTTTAATTGACATTGTTTATTCATGCAAACGGTGAACAAGTTAGACATACAACATTCATGTAAAAATGCCCAGAAGCATCTAGCAAAATCTTGAAAGTAAAAAGAACTCAAAATAAATGTGAGAGCATGAAAAAAGACTATAGACCAGACTACACCAAACACTTACAATCAAACTCACTCTGCCAACGTTTAAGGCCAGCTTCAACACCCAATGGTGTCTTGGATCGACTTCCCATACCCCATCCTGCCCAATTACCAAGACGAGAAAAATAACGGAAGACAGTAGGACTAGCTGTAGGAGTTTTGGATCTCACTGAGTCATGCGGATCGGGTACCTGTTTAAAAGAAATAATATGTTTTAATTTATTGACACATTGTATTTTTCAAAGACTTCATTTTAGGTAGGATCAAAAGGAGTTACATTTTAAAAAAATGTGCAATGTTAAACCAGAATATCGGTTCTTTGAACCATGATATCATTGGCAAATTTGCTGTAACGATAATAATGTGTTAAATCGAACTGTTTCCGTTTCATGTCAGCTTCCGTTTTATTTTTCATATTATCTGGTATATCAAGTTCAACAAAGTTTAATTTGCACGATAATAGGATTCAACTTTTCTCCATGTTAAGCTGCAGTAGATATGAACGATATTATGGTTGTTGTTGTTTCTAACACGACTTGAAAAACCAGCAAGACTGCTTGGTGAAATCAAGGTAATTTAAGGCAAAGGGTGCGCTTCTTGTTTTTCAGTGGCGCCATCTATGACCAAGAATACGACTTCAGCCACACACACGTCACAGCCCTTATAGGGTGGACATATTGGTACATCCATTCATTCATCCACAGATCGTAATTTTGACCTGAACCAGAGAACGATCAATCTCCAATTCAGTTCCCCCAAAAGCATGATTTGTTTTGGGAACATGGAGGACTTAGTGACTGGACAGATTTAACGTGCACCAGTCACCGTTTACTACACGGGGAGTTTTCGGCCGGCTGGGATCGAACTCCTATTACTGAAACAATTGATGATTCATCTTATTTCTTTGCATCAATAACATTTTTAATTAAACTTCAAAATTTTTGTCACTCTACCTTAAAATGATGAATGGACGGAACTTGATATAACATGCAATCGTTAAACATGTAGCTGGCGATGATAGGGGTTTATTTATTAAGCAGTAATGAATATTTTAAGTTACTACACTTATAAATAAATTTAACGGAGCTTTAATTGATAGCTATTATAAGGTACTATTTTGGAATAGTGTATGGTGTAAAACAAGCGTTTAATACTATTATATCTTTTTCAATTATAAAAAAGTGCAATATTTTTATACGACAGATAGAAAAAGTTTTTCGCATTTTTATTAAAGTATTAAAAAAATATTTTGTAATGTATTATATAATTTATAATATTTTTAAAGAGAAAACAAGTATTTTATTTTGTCCCAGATTAAGCAGTTAGGTAACAGTGATTGATAACAAAAAAAAAGTTTAGATTTTTATAAAATGTTACACTCAACAATATATCCAATTAAAAAAAAAGCATAAGAAAAAATATTCTCGCGAGGGACAGTAAATAAAAAATAACCTTTCTTTAGAAATATCATTTGAGTAAGTAATTGAATTTTATTACATTTTTCATGATTTTGAAAATAGCATCGAAATTTGTTTTCAATAACATTTATTGTAATATTACATATTTACTTTTCGAATCTTATTAAGTACAGTTTAAATATGGTAAATAATTATTTTTCTCCTTTTTAGCTCAAATTACAATTTAATAGTTAACTTTTTCCCAGTGATAAGGTTTTTAAAACGTGAAATAATATGCACCACGTATTTGAAAATGTAGATTTTACATTTCTTTAGAAATTGAAAATGAAATATTTGCATTTTCATACGCTGTATACGTTAATTATAAATATAGTAAGAACATTAATTTTATTCATAGATTAGAAATAAACACTCACAAATACTTAAAGAGTTAATTAATATGTGGATAAAGGAAAAATGGTTTTAAAAGCTTTTTAAGATATGGAATATGTCAAAGGAATAAATTGCTACCTGTAAAAAATTGCTAGATTTGACATTGCCTGCTAAATTGTCTTTTAATTGCGCATCACCTTGGGCAATTATGCAAGGCCCATAGCCGGTAGTGAAACCATACAACATTTCTAGGAAGACTCTGAAACAAATAAAATAATTTACTTATTTTCAATCCCTTTAAAATTTCTTATTTCATTTTCATGTCGAATAAATACAAAAATTTCTGACATATTTTAAAATTATCCTTCTGTCTTTCAATAGGAAATATTCTAGTTATTAGCAGTCTAGCTTTTAGCTTATTTAATCACATTACTCTAAAACAATTTATGATTGTATTTAACCCTTTGATGCAGATGGGACACCGGTGTCCGTTTTATATTGTTTTTTTTTCTTGAGCTCCAATTACAAGCAAAAAAATGTTTTGATATTGTTTTATTATTAAAAACAGTCTAACAGTTCCTAAAAAAACTCTTAGATAATCGAAATTATATTTGTACTAAAATATAAAATAAAAAAAATAATTTGAATTTATTTTTATTCATATTCAAAAATTTATTAATAACTGATTTAATAAATGAAAGAAATTTCAATGATAAATAACTGTTTCTCTTAGATCTAAATAACTGAAAGTAAGTGCAAATTTGAAAAATTATTGTTTGGAAGTGAACCGTTTGGAAGATTATGTCTTATGCAAAAAAGAAAAAAAACAGTGTTTCATGCTCTATTTCCTAACCGTAAATTTTTAAGATGCTAAATATAATATTTTTTACTTCGATTGACATAAACTAATACAAAAAAAAAATGAAAAATATGTTTATTCGAAGTTCTGCGTTAAATGGTTATAAGATAGCTTTCATAGTATTTTTTTTAAAATAACGCCCGTGATAAATGTAACCAACTTCATGTACACTTTGTGGTTTATATTATTTTTAATGTTAGGTAAATCATGGGATGGGACCAAAGATTTTGTTGGTTTAGTTTGCACTGATATCAGTGCTAATATACCTGTAAAATATCCGTAGCGGTAGATGTTTCGTTGCTGTCGGGCTAACAGTGGGAGGATTCCTTCGATACGTGGTATACATCCAGGTTTGCTTCTCCCACTAAGCCAAAGTGTCTTGATAAATGGCTCCTTTTGTTTTTTGATTTAAGTTCAAAATTGGCGAACATGAAAAGATGGCGGACTAGGATAGGAGGAGAAACGGAGTTACTCAGGGTTAATTTTAATCGTGTTATTGTTTTTATTCCTTGGACACAGATGCGCTTACTAAAATGATAATTAAACGTTTATGAGAGGAAAACTGTCTGTTACCTCTGCTACGTATAAAAGTCAGTTCAGTAACTGAAGACAAAAAGACCTGGCTGGATAACGAGCTTAAGGTTCATATTCAGTGTGGATAAGTTCGACTTATATTCTTCTGGGAAACATCTTTACCCTGATGTCTGATTTACAAGTTTAATTTTTTTAAGCTGGTTCAAATATCAAGATTATGGAGTTAAGCAAAACAATAAGAGAGGTAAATTCTCCGTGTAGACAAGCACAAAGAGAATCATCCTCGTAGAAAATCATCACTTGCTATTAGCAAATGATAAATAAAGTTAAAAACTGAAATATATATTTCGAAGTTGTTGCTGAAATGAAGGACATTTCTTTCTCAATTCATAAATAATTCCATCACTTTTGGCAATTCAGCAATCTTTGAGCTGAATTTCGTTAATTTTGAGAATCATTTCGATACAAAATCAAATGATTTGTGACGAAACGCGAACTCTCAAATATATCACGAAAATGTTTCCTCAACTTAGAACCTTAAACCTTATCGCAGTGTATTGTGGGAGATTAATAATGAGAATGAAGATAAGACGATCGAAACTAGAATGACAAATCAAGTTCATTGGCCTCTATGGTGGTCAAGGTATTAACCTCGTCCCAGGAAGATCCCGAATTCAAGTCCCGCTTCAAGCATGGATGTAGTATTTCTCTCTATTCTATCTGTCCTTGTTTAGTTGGGGCGGTATTGATCACCTGTATGGTGTCCTCGGAAAAATGATAAACAGTACCGCCCGTTAGATACGAGGTACTACGAGTGCCGCAAGGTGTGAAGAAAAAGGTGTTTTGAAAGAAAAATAGAATGACGAAACATTTCTTTACTTTTCACGAAATTCGTTTCCTTGAAGAAGTGACTATAGTTATTTCGTCATTTAGACGAAATGTTTTCTCGGAGCATATACCAAGAAACGGTTCCGTCGAAAACGAAAAAAAATTTGTAAAATCTGAGTGCCCATTTTTACAGTGCTGATTATTCATATTTTCTATGTTATTACATCAAAAAATTAAAATTATAAAATTAAATAAAAAAAATTACTTCAAAAACATAATTCATATTTAAAAATCTCACCTGCTCCGAACCCCTAAAATAGCTCGTACTGCATAGACTCGTGTTTTTTCTTTACCTAAAAATATTATTAATGAAAAATGTTTGAAAATCTAAATTATAACAACATTAATACATTTAATGATAGTGTATAAAGAACAACCACGTACTTATTTTAATGGGCTATCCTGCTACTGAAAATGTGTTCACGTGCTTTTTTTTAAAATTTAGTACTAAGTACAAAAAAATTTCATTGATTTGAAAATCATGGAAATTAATGGCTTTCGCATACATTAAGAAAATCTGAAGATTCAAACCAAATTTAATTCAATTAATTAATGCATCCACTGAAGGAATCGAACGTTTTACGAGATCAAGGAAAAGGGGAATGCAAAATCAGTTGAGTACCCTCGAAACATCTTGTTTTCTATTCTTCAAGTATTTACTAGACGTCTTCTGAATCCCCGTAAAGCAAGTTTCTTAGAGAGGAACCAATTCTTGGATATTAATACTTGATAATTGTTCTAAAACAATCAGACTAATTGCTCTAAAACAATCAGATTCTGAAATAATCAGACTACTTATAAGATTCGTTTGTTTGTTTGAAAGAAGATTAATATTCTAACTTTTACGAAAAATACTTTAATTAAAAGTTTCTTTCACTCAAAGAATGCGTGCAAAAATGGAATGAATTTACAAAATCAAGCAGGTAATGTAATCCTTCAATTATGGAACAGAAGCTATTTAACACGAAACCTCTTAGAGACAAAAAAAAGTTTAAATAAAAGTTTTTTTTATTTGATCAAGTGTTTAATTTCATTTAAAATAAAATGCAATTGCATTTATAAATTTATTATCAGAAATACATGATTACATAAAATGCTTTCTTAGCTGATATTTCTTTAAAAGTTTGAAAATTACCTTGGCCAACGTTAAAGATGACGTCACATAAATGCCTGTTGTTTTGAAAAGCTCTTCCGAAATCTCGGGCAAGTTGTTCGAAACCCTCAAACGTATCACGGACGCTATCCAATAACGGGCTCGAAGGTCGCATGTGGCCTATGGGCCGCCATGATCCTCGTCTGTAAAATAAAAATAATATCTGTAAGAGAACAAATATCGAATCTGTCTGCAGTAAACATCTAAATGAGTTCACAAAAAAAATTAANTTGTTTTTTATACCCCTGAAGCCTTTTTAAAAAAAAAAAAAAAAAAATAAAAATAAAAAATCAAACTTTTCCCACATTTTTGCTAGATAACTCAAAACGTCTTACTTTAAACATATAGTATATTCAAACTATTGTACTAAAAAAAATACTCGCTTGTGTTGTAAAAATGTAAATTCAAAAGTATATTTCGAATTATTTTTTCGTTTGTAAGTGTTTAATAGTATCTCAAAATTCACGCAAGATTGAATTATAGACACCCTTTGTTGTAGAATGCGGCCAACGAAAAAAAATTAGAATGACAGCTTATAGTTCAGGGTTATTAAATGTGGAGCAGCACACAATTGAATAAAGCACGATTTCATTTTTCAGATATATTTTAAGAATGTATCTGTTATTTACTGACACTGCGATTTCTTGCTTTCGGGAACAGAATTGGCTGCTCAGATCATGCGCTATTTAAAGTTGTTTGTATATTTTCTATGATTTGTATTGAAGTCTTAGGCACGGTCACGCAAGCTTTGAAGAATATAAACGTATCAACGAAATTCTGTCACATTTATTCATTCACAATTTCAAGAAAAAACTGCGCATTTGACAATAAAGTTTTCCCATCTCCGTCATTACACGATTTGTCTTTCCATACATAATTTTTAAATAATGTAATATAATATTAAAAAATATTTAAAAAAGCAGTTGTCCTCTACTCAACAATCATTTTTTACTTTGGAGAATTGGCTTCTAAAAACCTCATTGAACGCAAGTGCTTTAATTAAAATTTATTAACTCATTACCCTCTATTCTCTTTATGCTTAGATTCATTTTTCATTATAAATGCTAAGCTGCAAATCTGATACATTTTCTACTCCTAATATAGGATGTAACAAGGATAGAAATAATCGATTAATTTGCTCTAAGCCGCAACACTAGAGGGCATTGCTTATGAAATTGTGATCTAAATAAGGCAGGTTAAGCAGAAATTTTTACTGGCGATTAAAACCCTTGACAGCGAAATCAGCTGTTCAATGCGTTTCTGCATTTTACACAAGTAATTAAAAATTCGGCTATTGAAATGAATTGTTATTTAAGTAATTAAACGAAGCAGAAATATTTGGTGCTCATGTATTTCGAACGACTTGATTCCTAATTAGAATCACTTTGAATAGAACTGAATAGTAAAACTGAATTTTCAGTTTAATTCGATCGTCACCAATGAAGATAAAATACTTTATTGCGAAGTTAAATATTCCTCTCAAACATTAAATGCTGATTAGCAAAACGCTAAATTCTTAGTTAATTCGGCCTTTTGTACCCATAACTCTTTTTTTTAATGGAGTAGTAATAAATAATATGTCATTTCGCTCATTAAGTAACTTTTCTAATCAATATAATGACAGTATTAATTTAATGTGATCAGTTTTAACCTATTAAATTCCGATATCAAAATTTTTCAATTACATTTTGAATACTAATGCTGTGAAATAAGCTGGAAAATTACAAAAAATTCCTTTTAGAATTTTTTTTATTTTAAATAGAAAAGACGAAAATTTATAAAATTTAAAGTGCCAAATATATATATGGGTGATTCTCACGAAATATGACAATTCACTGTCCCTTGCTCCAAGATCTAATACTATAATACTAAAATAACGTTTTTTTAAAAAAATTAATAAATAGCATTGCTGTTAGCATTTTAAAATGACTTTGCACTAGCATTGACTGTTTTGTATAGTTAAAAAATTCAATTGAATATCAAAATGTCATTTTCCTGGCATGTCCCAAACAATGTTTCCAATAATAACTAGCTTCAAAACTTCCCATGAATTTTTCAATTTTTAATTTTTTTTATCTCAACCGTTGTAAGCATTTCTAGAATATACGCAGAGGGAATTATTTACAAAAACTTCGTTAAAATTAATTTTTTTTGTCAATAATTTGTTTGTCCCAAGAAAATCTGTCATTTTCCTGGCTACTTTTATTTAGTGGTTTATAACCAAAATAGATAGAGCCAGCAATCAATATCTTATGTTAATAGAT
>NC_092214.1:66216394-66238951 GCF_043381705.1 Parasteatoda tepidariorum
ATGCATGTATATATATATATATATATAAGAGAATTTTTGCTAGAAGGCTTGCCGAATCTGTATAGATAATAAGTTATTTAATTTAATGAAACAAAAATATGCCTTTCTTCTTGGCATTGTAAAGTGGGACTCGTAAAGAAAAGAACAGATTAATCATTATTAATCATAGCTTTAATACGCGTTCTCATTGAAAAAGGCATACTAAATGAATATTTAAAAATAATATATGGGTGATTCTTTGGAAGCATGACAACTCGGAAAAAAAATTTCTTCAAATTTAAAGTCTTCAAAATAATCTAAATTTTTTTTGTATATTTATTTAGTTACTTTTATTAATATCTTACAGACAGCAGTGTAGTTGATTGATATTTGCTCAAGAAGAAAAATAAAATAGAAATTCACCAAAATTTGAATGCCAGGAAAAGGACTAGAAGACCATTAAAATGACATATTAGCTTGGAAGTTAAGAAAACAGTCATTTTAAGCTAATAGTAAGTAACTCAACTAAAGAAACTCAAAAAAGACAAACTCAACAAAGTTGAGAAGTTAATTTTAACTTTCTATGTAAATAAATGCCAAAAAATAAATATTTTGAACAAATTTGACAAATTAGTTAAGTATATTGAAAGTGAGAGAGTAACACTAAGTGAGATAGTTTTTAATTTTACTACACTTTAATTTGCAAAGAAACAGTTAAAACAGAGAAAAAATTTTTTTTTGTAAAATTTCATTAATCTTGAAGCTCTCAGAAGAAGCAAAATGCCTGGAAGATATTGGGTAAGGAGCAGGCATTTTTGATTTTGTGATATTCTAAGAAATTTTGAGGCAGTCTTTTTTCCCGAGCCACTTAAAGTTATTAGCAGTCTGTTTGCCAGCATGAATATTAAAGTTAAATTCAATATCTTTATGGACGACTTCAAAAACTTCAACTACAATGAAAATGATAATCCTAGGAATTTTTTTATTAATTTTATAAAAAGTTTCATTAAAATTAATTCGATAATAATTTACATCGGAAATTTTTTTATAATATTATTTAAATTTAAAATATTTCAAATCATTTTATTTTACAACTTTATTCCTTAATTTATACACCCAATCAGAGCTTAAAAACTACACAGTCTTTAAACGCTATCATACGACAGAATTAAATAGTACAGTGATATTTTTAGCTTATCCTTTATATTTTTAACTATATATGTTTCGAAAAAAAAATAACCTAACGCCTTTTCGTTAGATGGACCATAATTTGTTTAAATTAATTCTTTTATCCACTGTAGAAAGAATCTAAAATGTTTTTTTTTGTTAATATGTACGAAATAAAATTGTGTATAATAATCAATCATTAAATAAATAAATAACTTTAATTACATATGAGCAGATTACAATCTTTCATAAACTGGTTATTAGTTTAATATTTGCTTTCCCTCTTTACATTATAGTATTTGAAAAATTTTCTTATAACTGTGTTAATGTCCTGGAATTTATAAGCCAGGAAAATGACAGCTAGGATAATGAAAATTTTGCCATTTTACAGCATTTAACATTACTTTAATTTAACATTTCGGCCTAACGCGCTTACTTTCCGCAGAAAACATCAGGATTTCCTGAAATAACTGAGGTAAATGCAAATAGTTTATGTTATTAATGATTTCTAGAGGACAGGAAAATGGGAACATAAAAACCTACTCACCTTGTGAAATTTTTTGAAATACATTTTGACTTAGAAAGTTGGTCCTTGATTCCTGCAATTAGACGAGTTCTGATAGGATGGTATTCTAATCAATCTCTTTACCTAAGATATTAATTGCTGGAGGTATCTGTTTTGGTTATGAATTACTAAAAAAATATGGCCAGGAAAATGACAGATTTTCATGTGAAAAACAAATTATTGACAGAAAAAATTATTTTAAACAAAGTTTTTGGAAATAATACCCTCTGCATATATTCTAGAAATGCTTACAACGGTTGAGATAAAAAAAAAACTTAGATATTGTAAAATGTATGGGAAGTTTTGAAGCTAGTTATTATTGAAAATATTGTTTGCGACATACCAGGAAAATGACATTTTGATATTCAATTAAATTTTTAAACTGTACAAAACAGTCAATGCTAGTGCAAAGTCATTTTAAAATGCTAACAGCAATGCTATTTATTAAATTTTTTTTAAAAAGGTTCTTTTAGTTGTTTAGTATTAGATCTTGGAGCAAAAGACAGTGAATTGTCATATTTCGTGAGAATCACCCATATATCGAAAAATATTTCTAGCGAGTTTGTGATGAATTTCTAGAACTCGTTTTCTAAAAGCGATTATGGACCTGTGACGTATGCTGTTAGGAAATGTGTTGAATAGGAAAGTCACAATGATGAAGGGTAGATTGAAAAAGTGAAATTTTGCATGATATTGGACTTTAAGCAGTTAGTTACCTTTTTATATTTACACTTTTGAAACTGCTTGAGAAAACTCACCAAAATCTGAAGTAGAACGACTTAAGTTACTACTTAAGTATCTTTAACTTAAGTAGTAACTTTTGTATGGAGAGGGGAAATCGGATACTTCTCCACGTTCAGTTTTAGTCAACAATCTACTTATGTATGATTCATCTCTTCCACAGTTGGGAGGTTGACATTTTTAGCAACACAGCGATGGCACATTAGTTTAGGCCCTTAGCTCTCATTGTCAAGGTCTGAGGTTCTGTACCATTTGGCGGCTTGACTAACTTGTCTGGGAAGTAAAGGTGTTTGGCGTGTCATGCTAACCATATAGGTACATCATGCCGTTACTTTAGAAATTGCGTAGCCTTAAACTCCATGACCCATTGTCTCGAAATGGGCTGTTGAGGAATTGCTCTACTTTTATTATTATTTTTTCTTAAATGTTACCAACATCCAATATTTAGATTGAAGAAAGGAAATAATATTCCAAGGGGATTTTAAGTTTTCGTCCAAGGGGATTTTAAGTTCGATAATGCTATTATCCTTAAAAAAAATACACTACCTGTATGGTTTAGGGATCTGTCCAGTCTCCACGTGGTTTTGTAGATTGGTAACAATATCTTCCAACATTTGGCTTCTCGTTCGGTCCTATAATGATGAAATGAATTAGACTTATTATAAGACTTAATGAATACTTAATAAGATAGTAAGACGTAATGCGACTTATGAATAAGACTTTATAAGATAAGATTATATTGCTTATTCTCAATACTTTTTACAGAATTTATTTAATTTGTATTGAATTATTTTGAAGTGCTAGAGTATGCTGTTAAGAGACTTCAAACAACTGCACAAAATTTAAACCTTTATGTGTTTTTAGAATTTGTATAAAAATATGGATAAAGAACTATGTACAAAGGGCCGTAAATTAATATTTAGGTACGAATTTTCTTTTTAATGGCTACCAATCATTATCGAATTCTATCGGGACAAAGAAGAATCATTAAAATTCAGTTTATTTATCAATGTTGGGATGCGTTTACATTTTGTTAAAAACAATCTTTCAGCTTCAGCTTGGAATAAATTGGTTTTTGATTACTTTAACCAGTATGGAATGGGAATTGAATTTTCAAATCATTAACCTCGATAATTCGATATGATTTGTCAGAGTTGGGAGCAGTTTTTTCCCCACCTTAGCAAGAAATTACGACTATTAATGTTCAGTGTTTTCATAATTTTTTTTTACAAAAATTCGGAAAGTAAATATTAAGGTAATAATACTAATAGTACTTTATTTATGTCGCACTAGAGCTCTACAATGGACTCTTGGTGACTGAGGGGGAAATATCTTCGAGGATGATCCGAAGATATGCCATCACAAGTCTGATATTTTGAAAAGGGGATGACTCTCCCACTTTGGTAGAACGACGACCTGCACGCGAAATTGAGCACTTTACGGAAGAACGGTTTAACGAAGATTGATACCAGGGCACTCTCAGTCCCTACGCAAGCTGATTAAAGTGGCCACCCATCTGTTCACTGACAGCAGTCAGTGATGCGTGACTTTGGTGTTCTACTTGGGACCGCATCTTTACGAACATTTCACCACTGGGCAAATAATAAGGACAGCCTTTACGGAACACCCCGTAGAAGAAAAATTTGATAGTTTGAATATTTTGTACGGTTCAACTCTAAAATATGCATGTTCAAGCCATAATAGAATCAAGAAAATGAAATTGCAACCATTACTCTTAATATTAGAACTAAACAGTAGATGAACTGATCTATAAAGTTATTTTATCAGCAGATGCAGCGTTTAGTCTTAAAACCTGTTTGATTTTTAAAGAGAAATTTTGAGTAACCAGTTAAAAATGCTTCATTTTAAAATGAAACCAATTGGTAGGTTTCGTAACAACACTCCACGTGCAATTTTGTGATTGAGTATTATGGGTGGTCTTAGTTTTTTCTTATTTCCCGCAGATGGGAAAAGATTGAAGGATGTTTGAGGGAAACTCAAGAATTGCCATCTAGACAAATGAGGTATTGTCTCTAATTGAAATTTACGCTAAATCTGAAAAAGCCATATCAGCGTCGGAAAAACTAATAGTTCCGAAATTATAAGGGTTTTTATGATCGGAAATCATACAATTTCATACTTATAGCTCTTTTTGCACCTGATATTTCTATCTAGACAAGTAAAGTGTTAATTCCAAAATATTTGTTTACGCTGAATCTAGTGAGACCAAATATAAGTAAGAAATACAATTTTTTACTTATTCTTAATTTTACGTCTAACATTGCTATCGTTTTGCTATTTAAGCAAAGGAGTTTTTTTATAAGGCCCACGAGTTTTTTTGTTTTTTTATAAATGTTTTTCACTTTGAAGCAAATAAAACCAAGCGCAAGTCAATAGAGAAAATAGTTTAGAAGTTAGAAGGTTTTTACGTATAAAAAGTTCTTATTTTTATTTATTTATTGCCTGAAATTGATATTTGAAATTGATGCCTGAAATCGATGCCTGAAATTGATATCTTTTGACTATCTGGGTGAGAGATTCATTGAATTCATTGTATTTGTTAACTCTAAATCGAATAAGATTAAATACAAACGTTTTATATAAAATAGAACTGAAAATTTAGGTAGTTCAGAATGTTTTTTATGTCTAAGAAGTACTATTTTTGACTTATCATCTTATAAAGAATTTCACCGAAATTTGTTGTTCTCCCCTCCCCAATTCTCAATAACAAGTGACAATCATTGTTTTCTAATTATATGAAACTTAAAGGAACAAAAATAAAACTACTCACAATACTTGATCACAAAATTGGACGTGGTTCTAGGAATAAAAGTAACCCCAATAGGATCTATCTAAAATAAGTTTTTTATTTAGTAGAATTATGTACATATAAACCTTGCCCATTTCTAATAGTCTGAAAAATGTTCAAATGGAGTTGTTAAGAGATTCGAATCTTTTGCTAAGATACAAAATTTGAAAATTTTCTTACCTGCATTCTTGCAAATTTTGGTGCTGAATAGCTCGCCCTCTCACCATTTACAATTTTCGTTAAAATCCATTCCCGGAAAAGTTGATCCTGAATTTAAAAAAATGCATCCAAGAATTATGTATTTCTAAATTTGCATTTGCGTAGATCTGAACAAATAAAAATTATTCAAAAATCAGCTGTCTTATTCATAACATGATTACGAAGCGATTTTTTTTTATAGTTTAGGAAACAATTATGCAAACGATTTAGCAAAATCATTTCCAACATATTATAAAATTAATTTGAATTCTTTGTACAACAAATAAATGCTTTCATTTTTAATTTTAATTTTTAATATATATTATAGTAAACAACATCACTGATTTTCATTACTTTATAATTTTTCTTTTTATTAAATGAATAGTATAACATTTACTCAAATAATTTTTGGCAACTGAAATTGTTCCATTTGTCTCCTAACACATATACTTGTAATACTAAGTAGAAATTCAATATAATTTGCTTATTAAGTTTTACAAAGTTAATGCACGCTGCAAAAATTTAATTTATTTATAGAATTTGATAAATGAAAACAAACTGGGGACGTTTACTGTGAGGTATTGTTTAGCATTAGTATGAAAACTGCTGGAATTTCCTTCATAATTTATAACTTTTTTTTGAGTTCAGAATGAAAAAATATATTATGTTATTGTTAAGCTGGTGGAATGTGTTTAAAATCAAATTTACTTTAGAGCATGTTGACTATACAATTATATGTTATGAAAATCATTTCTTTTTCATTCAACTTTTACCAAAACGATGTTTATTTAGGAACATTTCTGTATAAATAAAACTTCCTAAATTAAAAGCAAGTAAAATTAAGTATTGTATATATCAGATTAATTTGTGTACAATCCATAAAAATTTAGGTTAGATAAAACTAAAAATATAGCGTACCAGGTATATGCTTGCTTAACGAATTTTTTTCGTTTTATTAATTACAAAAATTATTAAATACGCATTATTTCTTTTATACGTCAATGTGATATTTAGGAAATCCTTTTTCTCCTAAATTTTAAGTTTATTGTTTTTATTCGTCAAAACCAATTGTTTTTTTTCTGTCTCAATAAAAAATTTTTTAAAGGGTCACATTTTTGAACTTTTTTTCAAAAGTACATGCATTGTTTTCGAACATTTTGCGTCTTTATAGCATTTTATAAGGGCACAAAACCTGTTCACAGATCTTTGGCGAAAGCATTGTAATAAATTAAATTTTAAAAACTTTAAAAAAGTGATGTTTTTAGTTTGTGTACTAATTGTGTTTTTAATTGTGACTAAATAAACCAAGCATGAATTTGTTTTTAATAACTTTCGCTATTATTATTTAAATTGCCTTTTTAAAAAATTTAAAATTTAAAATTACTTAATATTTTTTGTAGTTTTTTGTTAAGAATATTGTATATCAAAATTTAAAATAAGTGACGAAAATCAGTTTCTAGGAGATAAACAAGTAAAGTATCAAAAATATATATACTATTCATAAATCATAGAGTAATATAATAAAAAAATCTTTTAGTTTTTTGAGATAAATTTTTCAAAAGTTATAAGAACATGAAAAAAAATTGTAATGGTGTAAAACGTATTCAAGACCTCTGCATCATTTGAAGTTCAAAAAAAAAAAAAAAAAAAAAAAAAAAAAAAAAAAAAAAAAAAANAAAAAAAAGAAAAGCTCTCAGTGTTATCCCGCTTTCTAATTCATATACAAGTATAATTATTTCAACATTTTAAACAGCATTATTTTTGTAAATATAAATAAGTCCCTTAGAGCGGGAAAGCGATTCTTACTTTTTTAAATTTCGAACGATGCCATAAATAAGGCTTATAAGCTCCTACTTCATCCCTGGAAACTACAGATACCTGTAATTTAAAAAAAATAATTAAAATACATGAAAAAACTTTTATGCTATTATATATACTTTTTTAAGAAAAATGTCTAAGTTAATATTCCTTAAAAAGTTTAGATTTGTAGAAGTACATGTTAATAACTAATACATTCGCATTGATTCAACTACCGTAAATTTGGATTACTTTGAAAAGTGGTCTGAACTTTTTGAAGTTTGAATTAGAAAGATGAATACATAAATGTTTTTGGTGTACACACTGTAAAAAATTTGGCGCAAAGTTGTCATTACTTTTGGTATTGGGGTAAACTAAAATTTTTTGCTATACATGGAGTCACATTTTTTTTATTTATTCTTTCTCTGTTATAGTTTTATTTACTTATTAATTCATTTTTTTGTTTATTTGTTTACTGACAACGCATAACTTCATATACATACGAATCAATTTGTAGTTTTAGTGTAAAAAAAACATTTCGCTTAAAAAACACGCACATTTTTAATAATATATTTGCACTAATTCTTTCAAACAATTTTTTATTTGTCAATATCATTAAATTTTTTACACGATAACCACAGCTCAATACTTAAAAATGTATTCCGATTACTACGAAACCAAAAATAGCGGTTACTTTACACTAAAAGTTTTTACACTGAAGTGTATAAAAAATATAATTTAAAGTAGTGCTTCGAAAAGTAAAAGCAGCTTGTATTAGCTTTATTTTTGCGCTTATCATACATGAATTCGGCATATATAAAATTATCTCAGCTTAGACAGCTTAGTTTTGTGTGCAGTGTTTCATATAACAGGAAACGATATTATTCAGAGTTGGACTGGTTATTGAAAGCAAAAGCTAATAAAAAACAAGCATAAAAGCCTATATATATAATATTTTACTTATACGTAGGTGGATCAAATATAAATGAGACTTTTTTAATAGTAGCAGACGATTTTTATTCTCGTTGTCATTGCAACAATAGAACTATATCTAGAGTTTGAATAATTGTTTTATTGCGAATTAGCTCTTTGCAAATAATTTTGTTTTAGTAGCTTGAATCATATGTTCCTAATAAAGTTGCTCAACACATAATAATTAAATTTTCCAACAAGAGAAAATGCTAAGCCTATTAAAATCTTTCGCAGATTATAGCCACAGTTATGCAATGATACCCTGTCGGGGGCACAAGTTTGTAAACGATGTATGTAAACGTGTGATGAATCCTACACCCCTGAATCAAAGCGTTTCAGTATGGAATGGCGAAGGAAAAATGAATCTGCTCCATTCAAAGCAAAATCTCTCGATTATCTGCTGGTTGAGCACTCACAAGTGTTTTTTGGGGATTCACAAGGTGTTGTGTACTCTGATTTCCCTCATGAACGACGAACAATTAATGTAAATTTTCATTGAGAACTTTTAGAGAAAATCAAAGCATCCTATCGGTTCAAGAGACGTGGCATGCCGATCTGCAAAATTCTCCCATAACAAGATAATGCTACTCCTCATAAAGCTAGAGTAACACATTTAAAGTTACAGGCATTACTCAGGAAAATAGTTGAACAGCCTCCATATAGCCCAGGTTTGGCACCTGCGGACTACCATTTGTTTCTACCATTTGTTTGGACCTCTTAAAGAAACCCTCTGGGGATTTGCGATTTTCATCCAATGAAGAGGTGAGAGATTTTGTGTACAATTGGTTCACTATATGGTCTACTTCTTTCGATTCCGCCGGCATTAAAAAACTTCCAGCAGGTTGGAGGAAGTGTGTAGAAGTTCACGGAAAATAAGAAGAAAAATAAAAAATTTCTATTTTTTGTTCGTAATATTTTAATATTTAGTTATTGATGAAGCCTTATTTATATTTGATTTACCCTCGCAAGGTTATTATACTGCTTGAAATAAATATAAACATCAGTTTTTTTAAAAAAAAAAGTTTAAAATTTTTTATATTACGACTTTAGAAGTTTAACTCTACCGATGACTTAGAAAACTTACTGTTTGTTGTTTAATTACCGTTATTCGTTTTCAATCCTTTCTTCCAATACCGTGTTAACATCTTTCCCTACTTCTTGTGGTTTTTAACAAAATTAATAAAAAACTTTTAACTTAAGTTTTAATCACAAGAAATCTTACTTCGTATGAAATATCTTTAAGACTTGATGATGGACTTGCACGAACGACGATGAAAGTATGAAGGAAATGAGATTTGATGCATGTAGGAACGAATAATGTATCGTCGGCTTCCAGGAAAGCAATACACACTATATCATTGCCAATATGCCTTTTCTTCTGTAACTGTGGTGGAAAATAATTAAAATTAATTTTCAATTCTGTAATTTCACAGACTATGATTCAAAACGTATTATATTAGTGGCTGGGTGGCGCAGTTGGTTTGTCGTCGGCCTTCTGAGCCCAAGTTTGCGGACTCGATCCCCTGCCCAGACACCGGATTTTCGGGATGCAGAAAATCCTCAGCTGCCATGTCGTATGATTATGCGGCATGTAAAAGATCCCTGGAGTGCCTTATTGGCTCTTGGCATTTCCGGCAAAATTAAATTCCTAGTGCACTTTAGCATCCAAATAGAGTCTCGGTGCTGCCATCTAGTGTGGCAGAAACTAGACGTCCAAATTAACATGACCAACGGTATCTCACCCATTGTGGTGGTCCTGAAAGAGTGGATACCACCTCTGGAGAACGCACTAGGTCTGCTCATCGGCAAGACCGATTGTGCAGCTCATTGGAAATAAAATTAAAAAAAAATGACTCAAAACCATTTTGATCTTTACATTTTTCTAACAGTGTCTGTTTAAATATTTTTTTGTGAGTATGCTTTGCAGAAAGATTATGAATGTATTTTCAGAATAATTTTAAGTTGCATGTAATACATAAATTTAATTTAAGTTGATTTTATAGTTGTGTTACGAGGTATACAGTTTTTGCCCTTTAATATTTTTTTTAAATAAATTAATAAAGGGAATACTTTATTAAATATTTTACGATTAATAATCCTTAAAATGTAAATACTTATCCATAAACTGTGAATTGTAATCCATGAAATGTCTGTTACAAAAGTATTTAGTAATTGTGGTGTCTGTAATAAAAAGTATTTATCTTAATCGATTTACGTCCGAAAACAGACAAGATTTAAAAAGTTAATAATGAAAGCCAAGTGTTTTATATAATTATTGAGGTCACAAGTGTATGGATCTGAGGATAAAATTCGGAAAAGTAAAAATTTAAATTCAGTTCTCCCGTAACGAATTAACCCTTTGACGCAAATGGGTAAACGGTGGAGTTTGAAATCTTTTTCTCATTCATATTTAAAAATTTATCAATTAATGATTTTGTAAATTAACGAAATTTTAACGGCGAATAACTGTTTTTCTTAATAAATAACAGCAAACATGAGCAATTATTGTTTGGAAGTGAGCCGTGTTTTTAAGATTTTACCTTTAACGCAAGAAAAGACACCAGTGATGCATACTGTATTTCTTAATCATAAATTACTGAAATACTAAATATAATATTTTTCTCTTATTTTGATGTGAATAGAAAATAATGAAAAACGTATGAGAAGTATGCTCAAAAATTCTGAGTTAAAGGATTAAACTATAACTCGTAATCTGTATTCCACATTGTTTGTCACTTAGATCTTAATCATATATTAAGAACTGCTCCAACAAATTTTCAAAGCATGTTTGCAAAATTCGAAGTTTTCCCTTTATATATGCTTGAATGGCTTATTAAGAAGTATATTAGCAATATATTTTGAAAATTATGCAAATTTTTTGTGTCATTTATATTCATACTTTATTTATTTCTCTAATATGTCACTGCAAGAAACAACTTATTGAAATCTGTGTTAATCTGTAAATTAGTTTCATGTATTTTTTAAGACGTTTGCGCATTAAATAATTAGTAAGAATTATGATTTTATCTGAAATTTAAAGTATGTATCATAAGTATAGGTAGTACGGTTTCTAGATTATTATAATTGCAACATATAATATAGAATACAATGCCCACAGTTGAACAAGTGATTTTTTAAAAATATTGCGCCTTTTAGAAAGTTTATTCGAATTTTAACTCTTGTCAATTTTTAAGACTTTAATGTAGTATTAAAAGTATGAGACTTTTTAATCAATGGTAAACTCATATTCATTTTGACAATTATTTGACATATTATATTAGTTTTTACAATAAAATCAAATTATTACACAAAACCTGCCTAGTTAAAATTTGAATTACTCATATCTCTTTCATTGAAAATGATAGCTTTGAGGGTCTAACAATAACCATATATTAAGCCTAGTATTAAGTATTTTAACTTTTAAAATATATGTTGTTTTGAAATTGTAGAGTTTTCGTAATTATCTTTAAACTTTCGCGGTTATCTTTAAACTTTCGCAGTTATCTTTAAACTTTCGCGATTATCTTTAAACTTTCGCGATTATCTTTAAACTTTAGCGGTTGTCTTTAAAAAGAGTTAGAGGGGTAATATTCTTACTTTCTGAAGATCATGTTCTTCATGAGGGAGCATGGTGGATACATGAAACATAATTTCGATTCCCCTCCATGAGGTATACACAGACTCTTTACCAGTGAGATCATGTACAGAGTCAAGGCCGCCTTTGTACTTGTCAAAACCTAGATATACATTTATTGCTTTAAAAGAATAGTCAAATATATTCATATTTGTTATAATTTTTGAAAAAAATCAAATGAAGAAAAATATTAGCTAACAGCCATTTTTTTACATCCTTAAAAGTTTCTCCGAAGCTGCTAACAGTCCATTTTTTTATTGCAAATGAGTAAACTGCATTATAAGTCTAAATTTTATTTTGTCATATAAATGGAATTTTTATAGACAATAATCAGATTTTAATGTCATTGTTTTCGCGTGTGCACTTATGTGCATTTGTAACAAAGACCAAACTATTATTTCTAATATCAAATCATATGAGACTTACACGTAACTTTTCAATTTAGCTGATTTTCCTATCCGGGTTTACTTTGAAAGAATAAATATCTTGCGGAAATTGCTTTTGCCTAACCCACTGAGGTTTGGAAAATATGAAATTTAAAAAGGGAAACACGTTATTCAGTTTATACCAAACAAGAAGAAAAAATTACTCTAAATTGAGAGGTGGTTGACATAATAACTCTTTATAAATTAAAATAATTAATTAAAGATAAGTTAACAATACACGGAATAATATTTAAGACACATAAGACTTCTTCATATTTTACAAAATAATGAAAGTTCATTAAAAACAATTAGCACGTATAACTTACAGGTGTATAATTATTTTGCAGTTGTTAGTATGTTTTGATAGTTTAATAAAATTGAAATAAACAATTAACTTATAATTAACACATTCAATTTTCAAACTATGCAGAATAAGGAAAAAAATGGATAATATTAAGAATATTCAAAATAAGAATTGTAGAATTAACAATTATTTTACAAAAAGTAACAGAAGTTAAAAACAACTACCCTTCAAGAATTTTTTCATATTTAATTCTACTTAAGAACGAAGATTGAAATAAACACTATTTATAAAATTGTGTCTTAAATTGAACTCATAAATTTTATAAATGTTTAATCGGCACATCATACAAAAAAATCAATATTTTAAAAACAAGTTTCAAATACTATTCTATTATCCATTATAACTATCTCTATTTTTCTGTGCTCATCTAGCTAAGAAATTACTTGGAAGTGAAGCGAGTAAAAATATCCAGCAATTATTGAATTTATAAAATTACGATCCAAAAGTAATTATCTTGGAAATAGAATCTTGTGGCATACTGTAACGCCTGAGGGTAAATGTCAAGGCTTCAGGAAGAGGAACGCTGAAATCAATTACTGGGGAGAGAGAAAGTTGGTAAACACGCAATTTATATCAATATGAATTTGAATGAATATTTTTAATCTCGTATAAAAGTTTCAGATTTACGAAATTCTGAAGAATTCTCTTAGAATATATTAAAATGATAGAGGAAATTAAAAATAAATATAGCTCATCTTCTGAAGTTATTATTGCTAGCAAATAATAATTTTCGATATTTATAATAATACAATTGTGTCATAAATTCAAGAACATATTTTGTTAATGTAATTGCAATAGTAAAATAACTATTTTAATTTATATGTGAACATTTTGAGAAATTTAAGCATTTTTCAAATAAAAAGTTAGTAATAAAAAATTCGATGTACTAATTTTTGCTCCTTTAGATAAAACGATAAGTAAATCTCTATTTATTTAATAACTAAGTTTAATTTCCTCAAATTTCATTAAATTGAAATCGCAATAACGCTTCTGATTGGCGCAGTATGGCCGCTTCAGGCTCTTTTGCTATTGCAATTCACTCATTCTTCTTTTTAACAATTCTTCATTTAATTCGAAAAAGTCTAAAAACATTTAGAAAATGTCCGTTACAGAATTTCGATTATTTGAGAAATGTAATCATTATAAGTAGAGACTTCAAGTATAATTTGAAAATTTAAAAAAATATAAAATGGAATGTTTAGTTATTTTAGTAAATGATTACCTTTTAAACGTATTCTATCGCCTAAAATAGTTAGAAAATCATCGAACAGCTCAGTATTTTCATGATTGTCCAAAATTTGCTCTTCGGTAGACTGTCCTTCTTTTACCAAAATGATTCCTACTTTAAGTTCAGTTTTAATAAATACCTGAAAATATAATCATTGATTTATATTAGATTTTGCAAATATTTTAATAAGTTTATAAAAAAATTAAGCTTGAATACGTAATAACCTTTTAAATTTGATGTCCTGATAACGATTGATTATTTTATATAGAATTTTACTGCCAGAAAGTTACTGTCACAAGCTTTGGTTACTCCTATTAGTATAAATTCTTCATGTTTTAATAAGATGACAAAAGGTGCAGCCTAAAAATTACATACACTATTTCAAATTCAAAAAAACATTGTAACTGTGTTTTTTATTCAAAAATCTCCATTATTTAAATTTTCTTAGGAGAAATAAATGAAAATCGAACGTGACTCAAGTAGACAAAGATTGCATTTTAGAGGTTAAATAGGCAATGATAAAAAGTCTTTTTTTTTTGTACTGTACAAAATTTGCTATAAATAATTTTAACTTTAACACTTTGATGTAGATTGAAGTGCAGCTATAATGCAATTATTTCGTATAACGCGCAAAATAATAATATAATAATAATAAATTTTCCAGAATTACTTTTGACCAAATCATAAATTGCTTTCCTTATGTTCAGAATTTGTAATCTTAACAAATAGTTCTAAGATACTTGCTTAAACTGTTCAATAGCGAGGGATAGTTTCATATCAACTGTTGAACACTTTACTATTTTCTTATGAATTTCTACTTCAATTTAAAAATATTGTGGAAAATGTTATATTGGGACAAAACTGAAATATAAAAAGATTACAAATCAAAAACAAAGGCGGAAGGCCGCAATTTATTGATTTTAAGTGAGTTAATCCAGGTTCGAATCCTGGTAATGTAGAAATGAAGACGTCCTCTTTTCTGTTGTCTCAAGTAATTAATATTTTGCAATGCCTTCTAGAGTTTGCTTTGTTTCTTTATAGTTGTCTAGATTATTTTGTAGACCCTTAGTGATTTTTTTTATAATTTGCTGTACCATGGAATTAATTTCAAACCAATTTCATTCTAAAAAGCAAGTGTTATGTATTCCAAAAATACCTATATATGTCTAGCAATATTTATAGAACCTCACAAATAAAACTTAAATTAGACCAAATACGACAGAAGCAAAAGTAAAGGAGGTACCATCAGCGCCAATTTGAAAAATATCTTTTTACCAGGGTGGAAAATGTTATGTAACCTTGCTTTTATTTTTTTTAACACAGACGTGTTTTGAACTCTTTGTTAATGTCGTCAGTTTATTTAACACAGCTGGTCATAACTCTTCGTATAGTAAGGAGTTTTTAAAAGTTATTTCATACAAAAGGGTGAGCGTTGTACGTTCAGAAATTATATACACATGCTTATAAATATTTATACAACATTGTCAATTTTAATCAATCTGGATAGTGCCAGAATCATCAAATTTAAAAATATTTAAAAAAGAGGGCGGAAAATGCCTCCTGATCGTACATTTTAAGGGTTACAAAATGGAGCTGTTAATTTTCCTTCCTCGCCATATATATAAATAAATAAATAAATACAAGAAAGCACGAAGAAAGTTAAGAAAAACAATAAACAATAACAGATAGCATTCTGCTTTGCGGATATAATCGTGTGGGCTGATGATAAGATTATATCGCTTTTTCCGGTTTTTTAAATAAAATTTAATCTTTTTTTCTTTTTTTAAATACTGTTGTTAGTTATTTTTTTACTTATTATTCCCCCCCCCTTTTTTTCATACGTCTATAATTTTTCTTTGTTTTATTCTTCATTTTGAACTTATCTAATGAGTTCTGTTTACTTGCAGCTTAAGCGCAATAAATGTTACTTATTGTTTTTCTTAACTTTCTTAGTGTTTTCTTGTNGTGGTATATATATATATATATATATATACACGCACACAAAGAAAAAGTTTTCCTATCTCATTATTGTACTCAGTTTAATTGAATTGGAATAGTACATTGAGAAAAAAGTTTTGTCAAAGCTACCAGAATATGGTGAAATTTGGTAATTTTATCTTGATACTTTGTGCATAGTATAAAAACTATTTATTCGGTTAAATTTATTTTTCAGTTTTGTATTTTTCTAAATGCTCGGTAATAGGAAATATAATTTTGAATATCAAAATTTCCGCTATACGAATGGAAAAATTACCAAAATAAATGGCTTTATTAAAGTTATGTTTTGGTTTTATTACAAGAATTACACTTTCTTTTACCACAAATATCTCTACCACAAAAATACGCTAATTTCTCTAGATTTTTTTTTCTCCTTATAATATATAGCAAATAGAAACTCTACCTTATATCAGAAAACTTTCCAAGTAAAATATTTCCATTCTTAGAGAAAAACATGTTTTTCGATTCACATTAGTCGGTACGTTTGTTTGACTGAAGTCTTTGAAATGCAGACATTCGAATCATCGACTTCCTGAAGAAGTTGTTTGTTTGAGTTGGAGACTATTGTACTACAGTTTGTTATGTTTCAGACCCAGACACTATTCATTCTTTAGCAGACCTATTTCGTAAGGAAACATTGAAATCTAACTTCCTGACATGTAGCTATTGATAACAGAGCCCACAAAAGTGTTTTTATTTAATAATCCACATTCTATGTAATAATAGTTATAGAGTAATACATTGTTGAAAATGTTGGGAAACAATTTATCATTTTTTCAAACTTATTTCTATAGATATAGGAGAGGCTGTAATTGATTTATATAAACATTGAAAATGACTCTGATATTTTATTTGAGAATGTTAAGAATTGATAGATTTTCCAGACATTTACGAATAAATACAGTTTAAAAGGAAATGTTGTTGATAATAATATTTAATAAATGCGATTTTTAATTGTCTTTCTAAATTAAAAAAATAGTTTTGAATTGTTGCTGATTAATTCATGGCGTTTGTGTTGATAAAGTTGTTTCACTATCTAAACTCTCTAATGTTTTCTTGTTTTTAAACTATCCTTAGTTATTGGTCCTTGCAGTTATAAAACTTATTTTCAGTCCAGCTTATTATACGCTTAATGAAAGTTTATACCTTAACAAACAGTAAGAATATAGCTCAATAAGTAGTACATTTCTGTTTCGTTTTTATAACCTCTGCTCTTGGGAACAGACAGGGTACAATCCGATTTTGCCCTCAACCTTTTGAACAAAATCTATGCCTGGCCCACGAGCGGTGCAGTGCAGCGGAGGAAGAAGATAACAACATTTAAGACTGAACAAAGGTTTTACGGACCCCAGGATAAAATTTATAGCGTGGAACAAAAAGCCTTATTTTCATATTTTGTAGAATTTTTGAAGACCTTTATATGCAAAATTGCAGTTTATATATATATATATATATATATATATATCTTTTGCAAAAATTATCTATAATTTTTATCAACCCTGGGCCAACTGCTCACTAAGGCAACGATCATGGGATCTATTAGTCAGCAAAGGATGTTCTGNATTTGTCTTTCTTTTTCCCCTCCCTTTTGAGTACGATCTTGACTATATCACATGTGAATTGCATGCATAATTTTATTAAATTGCCAAACAAAATAGAAATATCTACTACTTTTTTATTGAAATTTTAGTATTTCTAAATTTACCATATGGTTATCTTGTGTATCCGGTTTGACTTTTTTCTAGAAAGAAATCATTCATATAAAAAGTAATAGATTTATGACTTTTTGGGAATGATATATTTTTTATTTTATTATCGTCCTTAAACAGCCGACCTAGTTTTGGGTTTATGACTACCAATGCTCAACTCCGTAGACTCATAATTTTGAACCTAATCCAGAAGACGAGGGTACTCCTGGATCAAGTATTGGGAGAAATTTGCCTTCGTGGAGGACTATTTGATGGAAATAACTCGCATTTGCGTTACATGGAGAGGTAGACCACGAAATCCTCCCTGGGTTTACCTGATGACAAGGGGCTTCTAATCCATGACTGAGGATATTTTACGTCAACACTGTGGTCAGTGCGAGCCGGGTCACCTCGTTGAGGGGGGGCGAGCGCTGTATCCCCTTAGTCACCATGGCTCAGAGACTGATATATTGTATGAAACTAGACAATGAATATCTTGGTTAAATCAGACAGTTTCTAGCTCGAACAATTTAGCTTCAACAGGTCTACGAATCTTAGCTATACGGTATTACCCCACCTTCTCCTGTATTTTTATGGATTTATAAAACTATATTTTGAATTATATGATCTAAGAGTTATTTATATTTTAATTTTCATTTATATTTAATTATCTTTTTTTTTATCTTGCTGATGTATTTGATTGTAAGTAGTTACTGAATTCTACTACTAAACTTTGAAAAGTTGTAATTTATCGGTTCATTTATGTTGCGAATCACCATGAGAAGTTAAAAATAAGAAGGTGAAAAATACCAGCCCTAACTTCATATTCATAGAGAGCTTACACAATGAATTCTTTATTAATATTAATATGAAAGTTTTTTTTTATAAAAGCTAAGGCTTTGTTATATGATGTTCTTCATTTATATTGTGGTATAAAAAAAGTATCTACAATAGGGACAGTATACATATTTAATTTTTTTTCTAAAAAGTTGTTCTAAAATTAGATATAATGTTTTTGAGTGACTAAAGTTTTAATTGTCTTCTTAAACACAAAATTTGTCACTAAATATTAATGGGAAAGTTGTTCTGTGACAAGAATAAACTAGAAAATAGAATAAACATGAAAAGAACACAGTAAACAGAAAGGTAAGTGGGAAAAAAAATGTTGTAAGAGATTATTAATAAAAAGGAGAAAAAATATTAAAAATAATTACTAAAATTAATTATTTGTAATTATTTTTCTTCTTTTATTATTAATCTCTTTAAGAAATTGTTTCCTTTTACTTCTTTGCTTTCTTATGGTTTTTCTTCTGTTATTATTTTTTAAAGTTCAATGTCAACTTAATCGCAGTTAATGAAACTTAATTATTATTTTTAAATCTTTCTTTCTTTTCATTCTTAATTGTAAAAGTCTGAACATACCCGAAAAGTTGCAAAAATATCAGTTCGTAACACAAATATTCTCAAAATGGTAGAATCAGCCGTTTATGTACATAAAAATTTTGGGAGACATAACTTTTTATAACTTTTGAATAAAAATTCTTGCATAAAAATATTTTTTACTTTTAAATATTTTACATTAAAAAATTTTTTTTTTTGAAGATCAGAAGCTAACAAAACATTGCTTTACCAGAATAAATCACGAAATTCTTTACCAACTGCCTATTTAATATTTGAAACTGCTAAATATAACATAAAACCAATTGCTTACTTTTATCTTCTGAAAATGAACTGAAAAAGCGAAAACCTTTATTAAAGTCATGGTTTTTAATGCTTCTTTTCTTGCACCTGGTTGATAATGTTTTTTCAATTGTTAAATAAACTTTTCTTTTCATAACTTTTTATGCACTGTTAGAATTTTCATTCTAAAATTACTGTAAAATAACGGGTGGCAGTCTCTCCCTCCAATTAACCGTAAAGTTTACGGTAAAGAACAATTTTTTACCGTTACGGTTTTTAAACCGTTTACAACTAGTAGTTAAGCCGGCCAGGTGGCCGAGCGGTTAGCGTGCCTGACTGCGGAGCCAATGGCTGCGGGTTCGAATCCCGCTCTGGGCATGGATGTTTCTCTCTGTGCTGTCCTCTGTTGTGTGTGATGTGTGAATGTGGCCCACCCTATGAACGGGTTTGTGGCAGTGTGGCGTGGGTAATGTTGCTCGCCTCCGTGACTTAGGTTCACAGGTGCCCACTGGGTAACGCTAAATGAGCAACACTTCCGGCATCTTCCGNCTTACAACTTAATCGAAGTTAATGAAACTTAGTTATTATTTTTAAATCTTTCTTTCCTTTCATTTTTAATCGTAAAAGTATGAACATACCTGAAAAGTTGCAAAAATATCAGTTCGTAACACAAATATTCTTAAAATGGTAGAATCAGTCGTTTATGTACATAAAAATGTACATTTTATGTACATTTTATAACTTTTGAATAAAAATTCTTGCAGAAAAATATTTTTTACTTTTAAATATTTTACATCAGAAGCTAACAAAACATTGCTTTACCAGAATAAATCACGAAATTCTTTACCAACTGCCTATTTAATATTTGAAACTGCTAAATATAATATAAAACCAACTGCTTATTTTTATCTTCTGAAAATGAACTGAAAAAGCGAAAACCTTTATTAAAGTTGTGGTTTTTAATGCTTTTTTTCTTGTACCTGGTTGATAATGTTTTTTTCAATTGTTAAATAAACTTTTCCTTTCTCAACTTTTTATGCACTGTTAGAATTTTCATTCTAAAATTACTGTAAAATAACGGGGGGCAGTCTCTCCCTCCAATTAACCGTAAAGTTTACGGTAAAGAACAATATTTTACCGTTACGGTTTTGAAACAGTTTACAACTAGTAGTTAAAAAACCATGAATACAAAACTATACGTTTTTTTAACCATTTGCAACTAGTATGGTTTCAAGACCAAAAAAAGGAAAATTAACTGGACATTGAATCTAAGCTTTTCCTTTAGGTAACGAGTAATGGAGTTAGGCTGTGGTTGAGTTGAGTTCTATCATTGAAACTTGGAATGTGGTTCAATTAGTTCATCTGGTTGTTTCTAGTACAGTAAGAGATAAAAAATAGTAATTTTTTTTTGTGTTAAACAGCTTTATGGTGCTGCCAGCTATTCGTAAGTGAGAGTATCGTATTCTAATAGTCCATGGTCACAAACTGGGGAGTACAGGGTACTGAAAGTTCTTCATGTGTTGAAGGGAATCGATGAAATATTACATAGTCAACGCTGGAACTCGAACTCCCCTTCAGTCGATCATATTAGACAGACTAGCCCACTCGTCTATGTCATGAACCCAGCTGCAAGGAGCTAAGCGGTTTTATTAGGTAGGCCCAGTTGGTGCGATAAAATTCTGGTTGTCTAAACATATTGTGTGGAAGCAATTAATAAACTGTTTTTCTCACAGTTAACAGTTTGAATACCATCTTATTCATGGTTATTTATTTGTTTTGTTTGAATATGGTAAAATAACATTTAAATAAATTGTTATTTAAGCATTTTTTCTGAGAAATTTCAACAGTGTAATAGATTAAAAAAAAGATTCAAAGCCTTTTCCTTTTAAAACTTAAAAAATTGAATGAATATTTCAAGTTTAAAAAAAAACGTGGATTGAATTTTAAGAGTACGAGATATACAAAGAGAAATTCATTAAATCTAAAATGTTTGTAATAAAATTTCATCAACAACTAAATTGTTTGTATGTTATAAAGCAGTGTGTATGTAGTTTTATACCTGAGTAATTGAGAAGCTCCTCTCTTGAAAGTAAGAAATTATTTATGCTAAGTAACTATAAAAGGGTTAAAGATTTGTGATGCTCAATCTGGATCAATTTGGGCCGATTATAGCTGTCAATTCTCCCGTAAAATGCTTGCTCCTATCTGCTTAAAGGCTAGACGGAATTTCCAAGGCAGAATTCATTTATAGGTAAACGGTAGGTTTATTTTCATAGAGCGAATTAATCATGGAACATTTAATACGCTAGATGGATGGCATTAGATAAGGACTGCGGAGTATTTATTGTATGTTATGCGGTCAACTTAACCTCTTATTATTGGTTTATCATATAATTGGATTTTATAATAAGATATAACGAACATGACTTTCATTTATTATAAGCATATAATAAATTATTTATATGAACTTGAATATAATATTTTTATTAAATCATTTTTAAATTTTTAACTCCAGAATAAATAATTTGACATTTAACGATGAATGGTAAAATTTATACACAAAGAAAAAAAATTCTGAAATTACCTTACTGTATGGTGATTACATTTCTGGTAAAAAAAACAGCAACATAATTCTGGTAATAAAAACAAAAATATATGGTATTTATAAACCCTTCATTTGGTAATTTTAGAGAACATATGGTAAAGGTTTACCGGAAATTCTGGTTTCAAAATTATAGTTCGTATTACAAAACATTTAGTAAAAAAATGCAAAACTTAAAATTAAATTAACGGAATGAATGGTTTTTATACCACGCTTTAAGAAATTATGACAAAATTACCAAAACTGCCACATTAACTAAATTTTATCGCATGTTATAACATTATACTTAGTAGTGGTTATTTTGTCCAAAATCATTACTAACGCGCTTCGGTAAAAATTACCGAGTTTTGGTGAACTTTTTGGAGCTTTTCGAATTTTTTTAGAAACACAGTAATTATATATATATATAGTATAATAAACAGTTTATTTGTTTATTTACTATTTTTATATAAGTGGAATAGGCTCTGGTTCGTAAAGAACCACCCCAAATGAATGCAGGTGATACGTGTATACTTCAAAATTATGTAAGGCTGTATGAATGAAGGATAAAACCTATAAACGGTTTTCTATTCCTGTATGCAGGCTCTGATTTTTAAATAAGTCACCCTATGAAAGATGGATATGTGTATTCTGTAAAATTATGTAAGGTTTTATGAATGAAGGATAAGTCTATAAACGGCTTTCTATCCTGACAGACTGACTTTTAAATT
>NC_092214.1:66239550-66259728 GCF_043381705.1 Parasteatoda tepidariorum
TAAACAAGATTTTTAAGGGCACTAAATATATATATATTCTGCCAATCAGAAAAGTATCCCGACTCAGTGGTTGGCAAACTCGACAACTTGGTCACCCGCTCTTAGTTCAAATACTAACCTCTCTTAAATCGCAAAATTATCTCAAACAGCACGCAAGACTTAGAATGCTGACTGTTGCAAAGTCAAAACAGTTTGCTCTCCTCCATAACCTAAAAAGTATAATTTCATGCAAAAAAAAAATGTTAAGCCAAATGCATTCGATGGTAAATATTTACCTGATCTAATTTTAATAATTCATCCGGGGTGGAAGACAATTGTCCCAAAATTAAAGAGGGCTTTAAACCAGCTTCTTCACCAAGAGCTTTAACGACAGCTTCGCGATCATAACGGTCCGCGCAAATGCATGAAGCTGGAACTAAGCCATGAAGGCAGTAACTGACAGTTCGCAACATCACCCTAAAATAAAGGAAAGATATATTAAAAAATAATTATTTAAAGGTTAATAATGAATGATTGAGTTTAAAGTTATATATGTGCTAATTGCATGTCATGAATATTTCCAATATTTTTAACTATAAATATTAAACTGTGTAAATCACTTCAATTTACTGATAACTTTTCAAAGAAATACAAACCTTCAATTAAAGCCCTAAAAACTTTTACTTAGAGACATAGGGCGAAAATCGAGGAATTTATCTCTATTTTCTTCATCAACAAATTCAAACTACTTTAGATGGTTACATAAACTTTTTTTCTTCAATGGCAAAACTTGCCCCTGTCCATTTAAATTTTCTTAGGGAACATATTTCAACTAATGTTCATCTATTTTCTTTTATACTTAACGCTCAAGGGTAAAAAGAAACTACTAGTAGTAATAAGAATTTTAAAATGTCGTTGATGAAATTTTTTAAAAACATTTCAAGTAAATTAAATCATTATTATACAAAAATAGCAAGAAAGTTTTACATAATAGTTTAAGCTGTTAAAAATGCAAACAAATAACTTATCTATAATGTAAATACAAAGATCATGACTAAGCTTAAACAAATGTATAGAATGTGTATAAAACGAAGACTACAATAAATGTGTTTACATAGCAAAAATGCTAAAAAAAAAATGATTCCATCTTTCAAATCATAAAGCGCCTTCATAATAATAGTTGCATTTCATCTGAATAAAAAAAGCAATAAAAATCTTGGAAAAATGTCGAAACGTTTTAATTTTGATCAATATGAAAGGTCCATTTTATTCCACATTTATCATAAAATAAAAAGACTTTAACTGTTGCCTTTGAGATGCTTGATTAAGTTGTGTCATGACTATTACAGAGTATCATTATGCACATAGAGAGATCTGAGTGAACGAGTACAGTAAGCCTTCTGCATAAAGAGTACAGTACACATAATGCACACAGTACGCATAACACGTACTTAAAGTTTAAACTTAAAGTACAACTTACAATTTCAGCTGCCTATAAATATTCCTCTACTCTAAGAAAAAAGGTTTGTAACAATAATTTTTTAAGTCGGAATTTAAATTATATTTCATTGTCTGATTGTCATTGTAATGAAGAAGAATTTTCTCAATATATTGATAAAGATTGTGGTCACGTTATTACAGGGAATTTAGAGATTGGAGATCAAGATTTAATTAGTATTTTGAGTAGAGGTTCAAAATTTTAGAACAGGGTTTAAAATGAAAAATGATGATTTTATTTTATCGGCTAAAAGAGATCTTGATTTTTTTTACAGCTAAAATTTCTAGGAAATATCATTGGCCCGTTGATGGTTTTACAGAATGGAAAACAAAAATAGTGGAAGAAGTTAAATACAATTTATTCAATTCCAGGTTTTGTACTTATCCTAGTGGTATCATTATTGATTATGATTTGTTTCAAAAGATTAAAATACATAAAAATAAGTTTATCATTACTGTTGTTGATAAAGCATCTAATAACTTTTGTATTATGTAACCCCCTTGAAGACGTCAGTTTCGGTTGTCACATTTATAAATTTTTTGATTTTTCATTGCTTCTTTTGTTTCAATTCCTTTTGGATTCTCAGCTTCTTACCTCGTTTTTCCACTGGAAGTATTATTATTAATTGCTTTAATTATTTTGAATTCTTTTCATAATACGTACTGTACGCATAATATGTATACGCGTAAAGAGTACATGGCACATAAGAAAGAGTACAGCACACATAATAGAAATTGCATTTGATATGAATAATAAAAACACAGAGAGGATCAATGTGAAAGAGTACAGTACGCATTCTGCATAAAGAATATCGTACGCATAATAACAACTGCATTTGATATGAATAATAAAAACGATAAAAATCTTTGAAAATGTCGAAACATTTTAATCTTGATTAATACGGAAGGGCTATTTATTTCAATACGCATTTATTATAAAATAAAAAGAGTTTAAATATTGCTCTTCGGAATACTTGATAAAGTTAAATTACGATAGTTAGATGATAGGCGATACGGGCGGAAAAGTGTATACGCCTTCTGAGATTACGGTTAGTTTTGCAATAGCAGTAATGGATTATCTACATAAATAAGCAAGCTGATTGTTACGTGCGTTAAATATAAAACATAGCTGTCTCATTTTGTTAATGCTTGAATTTTCATAGTTTTTCCTCTAAATTTCTATAGAATAGTAAAAGTTTAAAATATTTTAAACCTAGAAATCTTGAAGAGTTGAACTTATAAGTTATTTAAACTTTTAAGTTATAAAAAACTTATAAGCTAAAATCCTTGACTAATGGTGTAATACTGCTTGTTTTCATGTAGAGGTCATGTTTAAATCTTGCACAATAGGCAGCACAATTACTTCAACCGAAATGAGAGAATTTGCATGTCTGCCACTTAGGAGTCCCTACTTCTGCTACTTAGGATAAAGATCAAATTTTCACTTAAGGGAAAGGAGCTAAGAAGGACACAAGGCAAATATGGACAGCTTTATTAATTCTGTTACTTGCCTCTTAAAAAGTTTCAGTTAATTTTGGCTCTTTAATATAGCTAATGTTACACTTTCATGTACAGCGACAAAATACTTGATTGTTAAATATCATTTTAAATAAGTGTTTATTGTTTAGTTTGCTTTTATATTTGCGACCTTCGACTAATTTTGTTAATCATTTTAAATAATAAGAGATTTGGTGTTATATATTTAGATTTCAATTTAGATTTTTTTAAAGTAAATAACAATGACTTTAAATGAAAAAGTGGCCCCATGGGACTAGTGTAGATAAATATTGATGGGCTACTGTATACATGTTAATATTAAACTTTTTGTGATAAGAATGTGAATAAAGTACTAAAACATCACTTGGAGAGTATTGATTTGTTAGATTAGATTAGCTTTGTAAAATATTTACCTTTTTTATTGATTAAATTTTATTTTTCTTGTAGACTGATAAATTTAGGAGAACCTAATGTAACTTCCATTTCGTAGAACAAAAAATTTTAATTATCCAGGAAATTTTCATACTTTTACAGCAGTTGCAAAATGTTTACTTTCAAAATTCCATTATTCAAAATTTCTGTAGTTTTGCGATCCATAAATAATAGGGCAAGATTGAGGAACTAATTTTTTATAAACAAGATTTTTAAGGGCACTAAGTACAAATTATTGACTTAACTTTGTGACATTTTTACGTTCTTATCAACAGAGAACAGTTTTGTGAATCGATTGATGTATAGTAAGGTGGGTTTTTGAATTTATGGAATGTTATAAACATTATAAAATTTGATAAGTTTCAACATTTGATTAAGTTTCTGATTTGCAATTTTCCATTTTATTTGCTGTTTTCTTGAAGTTCAATTTCCTACTTTTTTGGTACACTATTTTCAAAATACTTAATGAAGGGAAAGATAATTTTTGTAGTGATTTAATTCGCATGATAAATCAACAATTTGACCTATATTGTAATTGATTTTTATAAAAAAAACTAGTTTTAATCAATAAAACATATTAGAAAAATCTTAACAGGTTTGGCATTAGCTTGTAAACCACCAGATTTAAAAAGATTTTTAATTTTTGTTGTCTAATATTTAGGTATAATTTAAAGAAAAAATTATTAACTTCCAAATGTATCTAAACTGAGAAATGAAACTTAGATGTTTGTAACAAAGTTTACGAATATATGAAAAACCTTCATGAAAATAACTGTTCAATTATGACATAGTTTTAAGTTTTTTAATGAAAAAATATATAGTCTATATTTAAGTTTTTTTTGAATGCTCTTGGTGGAACGAGGCTTTTTTTATACTTTTAAAGTCGAGATGTTAGTACCCTTAAGAAAATATTCACCCAAATTAGTATACATAAAGTTAAATGTAGATTAAAGACCTAAATTTAATTATTTTAAAAAAAATCATAGATTAGTTCAAAAATGATAATATTGATTTGTTCCGCAAATTTATAAAGATTGTCTTCACCAGCCCCCTTTCCCCTCCTAAGATGAAATCGTCATTAACTGAAGCGTAATCTATTGCGGATCGTGACATTTCGGTTCCGCCATTTCTGCCCCATTGCCATTTCGGTTCCGCCATTTCTGTCCAATTGCCATTTCGGTTCCGTTGCCATTTTGATAATTTCCTGATTCAGTCGCGTTACTAATTCGATTCGTGCATTTTGATATAGACATTTCATCCGATTTCCTTTTTTTTAATATTACAATGGTCCATTCCATCATTTGGCCCACCAATGGTCCATCATTTTAAAAAACTATATATATATATANCCCACGGATTTGCCCGAAATGGATTTGTTCATGGAAAAATTATATAAATTAACAAATATATATATATATATATATAGCTTTTAAAATGATTTACTTATTATTTCCAGTGACAGAAAATCAGGAAAATTAAATGGTTATTAAGTATTTAAAAATTATTAAATGTGAAATTAAACGTTCAAACTATTAAGAATATTTAAGAGGGATAGCCCACAATTTTCTAATTAATTAGCGAAAAACTTTGTTAAGTTTCAATGAAAACTATATTTTTTTTGTATTCGATTATTTATGTAATTATGTTTACTCTTATGCCGATCAGGTGACCGAGTGGTTAGGATGCCTCATTGCGGAGCCGATGGTTGCGGGTTCGAATCCAGCTCAGGGTATGGATGTTTCTTTCTCTCTGTGTTTTATGTCCTTTCTCCTTTGTGTGTGATTGTGTGAATGTGACCCGCCCTATAAACGGGTTTGTGGTTGTGTGACGTGGGTGCAATGCTCCACCGCCGTGGCTTCGCCACAGGTGCCCACTGGGTAACGAGAAGAAAGTAGCTGTTCCGGCATTAGAGACCAATGGGACAGTACATCCCAAGTGCCCGCCATTAACAAAAAAAAAAAATTTAACTCTAATGCAATAATGTATTGTGATTGTAAAGTTTGGCAATTAAATAAATAAGGATTTCGGCGCTAACTACCTCCACTTAGTGCAATCCAGTAATTATTTTCAAATAATTCCTACCTTGAAAAAAAAAGAAAATGTTTTAAAAAGGGCTTAATGTAATCTGTCAAAAATTAATAAGATAGAAATAAGGATCATTACAAGAAATATTTTTTTACATCGGGTAAAAAATTTTAAATTTCAGTATCTAAAAGAGAAAAACATAAATTTTTTACGGGATCGAAACTGGAATTAGACCGAAATGACTGGACGAAATGGCGGGATCGAAACTGGAAATGGACCGAAATGACTGAGTGAAACGACGGGACCAAAACCCCTAGACCAAAATGTTTTGCATCAAATATAATGTCTAGCAATTAAATTGTCCCAAATATGCCAAATTACAAAATATACAAAGCAACAAATTCTATATAATTATTTGAAGAATCAAATTAAAAAACGTTCCCATTTGTTCGACTGATTTGTATTTTTAACTTTTAAAATATGGTGGATTATCCCAAGATGGAAAATTAGTTCGAATCTTTAGATTTTAGTTTGCTATTGATTTCTTTCCTACATAATAAAACTATACTTGAGGACCTCAAATATTTTTGGAATTGATTATAAAGCTCATTTACCTAATGTCGATTTCGTTCAAATATAGCTTGTATTAGTTATTTATTATTTTCTATAATTTAATTCAAACATGATAGAAAATTTTTTGATTAGAAAATATAAAAAGTATCTCCGTCATGTTGAATTGCGTAATTTTATATGTCAAATCTCAAAATTGAAAACTGAATTAATTGAAAATAGGTTGATATAATTTTAGCTGATATGTATCAACTTAAACAATTGTAAAGTTTAAATAAAAATAACAAAATTTAAGAAAAAAAATCAAAATTTTTCGAATGGATAATAAGGTAAGCCTTTTCCAATGCTAATCAGAATTAACTGAAAGTAATAAATCTAGTCAAATAAAAGATACTCTAGACCAAAAACATAAAAAGCGATTATTGGATTGATAGTTAATTTGATCAAGAATAAATGTACCGTCCGCAAAAAATAATTAAATAAATGGAGCAACTTAATAACTATAGATTTAATGATTTTCGTTCTAGCATGCTATCTTAATATTCCAAGGGCTTAACTTTAAATGCGGTAATTAGTTTGTGCAAACGATATTTTAAGTTAAGAAATCAGCAAAAAAAATCACTTCGTATTTTTTTTTAAGAATTTCGATTAATGACTCATAATATATGAGGGGGAGGGAGTGCAATCAGGAAATTATGGTCACAATCATTTAGTTTGGAGAGCGGTCTGTAGTTTGAACCCTTTAATATAAATTTCAGTTTTTGTTTGTTTTGCTATACTGTAAAAAATTCCGGTAAAAAGTACTGGCACAGAGGGTGCTGGTACTTTTTACCATAAAATCCATTTTGGCTAAAAATGGTACGGAACAAAAAATCTGATATACCGCATTTTTCATAGTAATACTTTCCGTAAAATCACTAAATCACTCCAATTAAATAAATATTTAGGCAAAAAATTACTGTATAATATTAAAATAAATAAAAAAAAAAATATTATAAAAATACGGCACCCGAAGAGCCGGTACTACTTTGTAGCGTAATTTGATCCGAAATTTCTTGCTGTGCGTAGTCCTGAAAATATTCAATTTTTTGCATAGAATTGTGAAATTTGGATAAAATTTTGGATAAAATTAATTGCTTTTTGGATACAATTATGAAAATTTTTTCCATGCAAAATTTTTTTTATCTGTATTTATTTGTTATTTGCTGCTATCTAATTCAAGATTCGTAAAAAAAGACTTTTCAATTGTAAAGTATGCAAACTTTCAGAGACTTTTAAACTCAGTAACTTTAATTGACAAAGTACGAAATTTGAAAGATATCGATTAAATAATTTCTGTATAATAATTTTTCAAAAAGTTTTATTTTGCGTTCATATTTTGTGTTTTCGTTCATATATTGTAATTTGTCTCCAATAATAATAGTGTTAAAATGGTGTACAGATTTGTGCATCATACAGCTTAAAATTTTTTGGTCCCTTATTAAATTAAATAGTAATAAAAAAATAAAAATACAGTAAGTAACTATAAATCATCATCATTGGAAAAATGAGTTTCATAATTGTATAATTGTTGTCTAAATGGTTTTGATTTGTTTAAGTAATTCCAGGTGAAATGGGAAAAAAAGAAAATTAATATTAATTGGCTCAAACATTTAACGGTCCTTCTGATTAAACAAATGATTACCAGTCTTGATTGCAAATCCAGTCTTGATTACAAATGATTACAACATATTTTCCAGATTGCAGCAACCCTCATATTTTGAGGATCATGTCGAAGAAAATACATGATTATTCAGAGAAATTATGTTTTTTTGCCTTATTTTTTGACCTAAATTTCATTAGCACAGAATAATTAGCGTATTTAAGGTTTTTCCCGCCAAAACAATTAAGATTGCATGCTAGTAAGAAAAAATCCGATCATTAGATTGAAAGTTACTAAAGTGCTTCATTTTTCATTTCACACTGTGAATAAGAATGTTATATCTAAAAGACAAGTAATATATTTTCAATTGTTAAATAACCATCGATTTAAAGTAAAAAATTTTAGAAAATTAAAACGTATAAATTGCAAAAGGTTACATTAAATACATTTTGCAGAAAACGATCAAATAATTTCTGTATAATAAATTTTCAAAAAGTTATATTTAAAATTCATATTCTGTATTTTCGTTCATATATTGTAATTCATCACGTAATATAATTCTGTTTCAAATGGAGCAAAAATTTGCTTACCATCCAGCTTGAAACTTTTTGGTCCCTTATTAAATTAAATAATAAAAAAAAGCAATAAGTGACCATAAATCATCATTATTGAAAAAACAAGTTTCGTAATTGTAATATGAAAATATGTGTAAAAATCTGAATATTGTTTCAGGTAAAGGAAAGTAGCTATTTAATTTAGCAAGTTGATTGATACCGCTAAAGTAGAAAGTAATTTACTTTCATCTTACACCTGGAAAAAGTTTATCACCAATGATCACGTTGCTTTTGTTATAATTATTTTACACTTTTAATGAATTTAATGCGGATTGATAGACAAAATCCTTAGGAAGAAAGCTGCGAACAAAGTGAATGCATTCAATAAGCTGTGAAAGAAAAATTATGCTGAAAAAGCTAACACACTGAGCAAAAAAGTATGGCCAAAACTACCGGAAATTACTAGGTAAATTTCAGAATTACCAAGTTTATGGTTTCATGGGAACATCTAAAAAAAGGGTATTCTTCACTGAAGCGCTTTGGTAATGATTTTGGTAAAATTAACAATAAAATAGGGAATTATTATATGTTGTAAGATTTGGTAAATATGGTAAAATTTGATAATTTTATCATGAGGGAGCCTGAAGTATGGCATGAAAACAATCTATATGATTAAATTTTCTTTTGAGCTTTGTAATTTTACTAAATGTGTGGTAATAAAAACTATAATTTTCAAAACCAGAATTTAAGGTAAACCGTTACCATATGAGCAGAAACCGTTACCATATGAATGGTTTAAATACCGTATATTTTGTATTTATTACCAGAGTTATGTTTTTTTTTTAAAACCCGAAATGTTGTTACCATACAGTAAAGTAATTTTATCTGAATTTTTTTTCTCCATGCAGTAAACAGAAAATAATAATCAATAGATTCTGGTGTCATCAATTTTATATTCAGTTAACCTACACAGTAAAGTAGTTACTTTAAGAAATTTGAAAGAACTATAAGAAGTAGTAATAAGAAAAAACTGAAATAATGAAATGAAACATTGGGCATTCTTTGTTACAATTAATCATACTTAACTTAAACTACTAACCAAAGTACAAGCAACTTATAAAAGTAACTAAGTATCAATAAGTAAAGGTACGCTTAAAAAAACGTACCACTTCTGAGTGTATTTTATTAGCTTGCTTATAATAATTTTTTACTAAAAGTAACATTTCTGAATACTTTGAATGCCTAATGCATTAACATAATATCCGTAATCACTGAATCATCTTTAGAAAATCGTCAAAATAATAGAAAATTGTATTTATATTAACTTAAAAATAGCTCGTCTTTTTATAGCGAATCAAGGAAAAAATAGTTATTCTAGGCCTTCTGATTATTTTGAATTAAAACATTTATTTTAAATCAGACTTTTAAAAGAGTGGGTTTACTCTAAAGTTCACTGGCTCTTAAAATATAAAATTCGATAAATGTTACAATCAAGGTTTGTTTATTATTTCAAAGTTTTTCAATAGTAAATTGAAAAATCACTTGTCATTAAATCTAAATCCGACGCATTTCCTAAATTCAATTCATTACAGAAATTTCAAGGAACTTTCAGATAGAAATTTAAAGAGGTGCACCACCTCTTTACACTCATTTTTCATTAAACTGTAACAACTGAATTCAGTGTGAAACTAGAGGGATTTCCAGAGAATATGGTTGAATTTGAGGTACAGATTGAGTTTTGTATTATTAGATTGCCTCATTTGAAATTTTTAATACCGCTTTCTTTACAAATGATTCATTACATTTCGATAGTGTTTTAATTTTTTTCCTCCTTTAATATTAATTTTCGCTCCCTTATGTGAATACTTTCTAGGTTTCAATTTTGACAAAGATTCTAAATATACATATTAAGGGCAGTATGTATTATTCAGCTAAATTAATATTTCTCTAGAAATTGACTTGAAAAAATAAGCTTAAATTATTATGAAATAACCATTAAATATAATACTTTTAACAGTTTATATTATAATATCACAAATTATTATGATACTGCAAGTTATTAAGAAACTAATCTTAATAAATAGATAAAACTTCTTGAATTATCAATGTGAAGAAAACGTAATGAAAATAGCATTCCGATTGCTTTTTATTCAAAAATTTAAAATTAAGTTTTAACACGACTTTTAAAAGAGTAGATAAAAATTCACTTATACTTGCTCTTAAAATTTTGATAAATGTTACGACCAAAGAAAATACCTTACCCACTATGTCCTGACATGTGCTTCATCTTTAGAAAAATCATTAATATAACAGAAAATTGTACTTTAATTAACTTAAAAATAGCTCGCCTTTATTTAGTGAATTGAAGAAAAAATAGTTAGCCATGGCCTTCTCATTACTTTTTATTCAAAAATTAAGAATTAATTTTAAATGAGACTTTTAAAGGAGTGGGATTTTACTTGCTCCTAAAATACAGGATTCGATAAATGTTACGATAAAAGTTCCCTTTCTGTCTTTTTAGTAGTAAATTGAGAAATCATTTGTCATTAAACCTAAATCCAATGCTCTTTTTAAATTCAATTTATTCAAAAACTTTCGGAGAGAAATTCGAAGAGGCTTTCCACCTCCTTCTACTCCTTTTTCATTAAATAGTAAGAACCGAACAATGTGCCTCTTCAAACGTATCTCGAATAAAGGTTGCTATACGACGCCTACACTTTTCCTCTTTCCTAAAAAGCCAGAATTAATACAATCCAAACCTCCCACCTATTATAAGGATGCGCATCATCGAATGCAAATAAGCTCACATTCATGATTTCGCTTTCGACATCAGTCACATGGGGGTTACTAGTTGCGTGGGAGACATCGTAGTAGGGATCTTAAAATAGATGCTTTGGGGGTGGAGCAGGGGTTGAATGCTGGGGATTGTTTCTCTTGTTTTCCTTCTACACATTCCTCTTCGTGTCCCAGGAATATAAAAATCGATAATCTCTGTCGTCGAAGTGAAACATTCCTGACAGAAGTTATATCACACACGAATGCTTTTAAAAGACCATGTATTTAAATATTGTATGTACAAGGTCTGATTGTTTAGGTTCTGAAAATAAAATTTTTCAATCTGCTTATTTGATTTAAAAATATAATCAATTGGATTCAGTGAACATTTAATTAGTGGTTTCTCTTGTTGTAAGTTGTGGGAAGTATCGTTTTAAAATGAACATTGGAAATTTTTTACGAGTTGGAATATTTGTATCTGGGACATTTCTATGAGATTTAAATTAAGAGAAATTATTTTATTTTATTACATGGATTTTTTGGACTATGAAACAAAGTTCCTATACAGTTAATTTGTTTATCTGATTTATAATATTAAATGAATTTAATAAAAGTTCGATAAACATTCAAGCGGTATTTTTTTGTGAGTGTGTGTGTTTGAAGTATATTTTTACAATTAGTTAAGAAAATTTTTATGAGTTGGAATATTTGTGATATTTGTGTCTGGAAACTTGGTATAATATTTCAATTAAAAGAAATTCTTCTAGTTCATAACAAAAATTTCGTAATTATAAGAGACTGGTCGTCGTAATTATAAGAAACTGTTACATTCCAATTGTGAGAGGTAATATGAATCATGTTCATAACTAGTTCATAACATATTTATGACTAGTTCATATCATATTATTTCAATATGCTTTAAAAACATATTCAAAGCTGGAGGGGTATAAACTAGTCATGCTGAAATTCGACCTTATAAAAAAAATTTTTTATAAAAATGTTATTTGTTACAAATGCAAAAATGTATTTTTTAAATTTTTTTTTAATAAATACCAACATTAATTGGCATATAACAATAGATTGAGATATTATTGATTAGTAAAAAAGTAATTAATTACGTTAAAGATGAAATATAATTATATAATTCATCTCAAACTTATATTTAAAACTTATTTTAAGCAGGTATAAGTTTATCTTAGCTTTCAAATTTATTTCTTCTCAGAGACCCAGAGGGTGGCTTTTTTTAAATTACTGGATTAAATAAAAATTTTTTTTCTATGAAACGATCTTAAGTTCCTTCAAACTTAGTTTTGATGTTTGAGATGACTGTATTAAAACAATTTTAAAATCTTACGATTTATCTGTTAAATTTGATTTAAAATCTTTAGATATAGCTCCAATTTATGCGGAATGTTCCACATGAATAACAGTTAACATGGAACAAAAACATTCTCGAATTCTATAACATTATTAATAAGAAAGGAGAGGAATAAGCATAAAAACCAATTTTATTGCCTGATGAAACTTGGATAAGTTATTAATAATTGGTTTCAATTGCTCTATGTTACTTCCAGCAATCAAACATATTTTGATACTTTCGATAAGGTGTTCAAAAACTTTGAAAAGGTCAAGCATTTTGAGAAATAGTCATCAGATTAAAATTATGAAAATTTACGTGTTCTCAAAAGACTTAACTTAATATCATTGACTCCCTAACCTAGGTCTGGATGGAGAAACTTCAAAATCTTAAATATGGATAAAAAAAATTTTTTTAGTTCATAATTCTGAGGAAAAGTATCCATATTTAATCTACACACTATTGCATTTTAGTTCAAGTATGCAGTTAAAGTTATGAAATGAAAATAATGGGGTACAGATTGTTTAAATTAAAGATATTTTGAGAAATACGAGTTTGAATGAAAATTAAAGATAGTGGAGTTTGATATTTTCTTCCCCTATCTAATACCAACTAATTAAACCCTCCCCTCCTGCACGAAGAAAGGAAATCTAGTAAAATTACCATTCCAAATGGTAACAACATTTCTGGTAAAAAAAAACAATATTTTTGGTTATAAAAACCAAAATGTACGGTATTTAAACCATTCATTCGGCCATTTTTTCCATTCATATGGTAATGGCTTACCAGAAGTTCTGGTTTTCAAAATTATATTTCTTATTATTTCTAAAAAATGCAAAATTGAAAAGTAAATTTAACCGAATGAAATGATTTTTATATCATGCCTTATCAAGTTTAACGACATTTTTCAAATTTTATCACATATTATAAAACCATATTTTATTATTAATTTTACCAAGATCAGTATCAAAGTATTTCAGTAAAAACTAAGCCTTTTGGTGATCCCATACAGACAGAAACACGGTAAATGTTATAGTATTCTGGTAGTTCTGAGCATACTTTTTTTTCTCAGTGCATAATAGGAACAAAATCAACCTTTTTATCGCTAAAAAAATTGCTGCAGAATATATTTAATTGGAATTCTAAAAAAGTGGTAGCTCCATTACATGTTTTAATACTTATACGAACATAAATGTTTTAGAATAGAGAAACAAAAAACAAAATTCGAAAACTTTTACACATATTTTAATACAACAATAAAGTTCTGTCAAAGTTTATTTGTGTTAATATGAAAAAAGGGGTGTTTTCTTTAATTCATTTGCTAATAAGTTACACCTAACCACACCCTTAGTTGAATGACTTCGGAACAAATATTTATGGAACAAAAAGTATTTACAAGAAAATTAAAGAAATGCTAAGAATATGCTATTAAGGGTTTTTAGCAGATTGATTTTAAGATGCTTGATTATCAAAGTATTGAGTGTTTTATACTCTAAGTTACAATTTTAATTACGGAATAATTATAATACGGAAAACTGCTTCTGAAAAGTTACGAAATTAGTTTCTAATAAATCTATTCAGATGATTCTCAGTTTATAGCTCATAAATTAATATCGTTCGGTAAAAATTAGTAGGGTAAAATAGTACGGTAAAAATTTTATATTAATACGGAGCAGTGAATGATAACATGATCGATAGCATTGGTTAACAAACTTTTTTCTTAATTTTCCGTTGCAGGCATTAGATTTTTTAATAGATCTTAGATGTTTTCTAATAGTTAATTTCAAATCTGCAATCAATTTTTCTCTCACAGCTAAATATTTTTTTAAATAACATTTTTTTTCGAAATGTGCAAATTAAAAACGTCATATATTAAAGGGGGACGTGTAAATGTTTGTGACAAGCTTCTAAGAGAGTTAGGATTAAAATTGCATTGCCCGGAAAAGTCATCATCGCCATTAGGTGTGAATCCTTATTATGAACTGTTTCTTCATGTTCATCTAAACAGCTCATAATTGGAAAGCGCCCCTAGTTGCGTACAACGACATTTCAGGGCATGGGTTACTAAGCAATTTTAATCCTGATGATGTTACAAGCATAATTTTCTTAAATTGTAAGAAAAATCGAAATGCATGCTAATTTTTCACTTTAATTCTAGTATTTCCAAATTTCCCATAGAGTGTTCCAGTTTTTTTGTCCCCATATGTGTACCAGATTTCCCCTTACGGGGAATTGGGGTGAGACCAGATGATTTGACTTTTACTAAAAAAATCATTTATAAAAAAGGAGTATATCTATGACTTTTTAGGAATGGTATATTATACACGACAAAATAATGAATATTTTGATTAAATATTGCAGTTTCTAAGTCGAACAATTTAACTCCAACAGTCATTCCAATCTTATTTACCTGATCTGACATCTGACCCCACTTTCACCTATATTATTTGAACGAGTCACGAGAAACTTGCTGAAAGAAATTAATAGCATAGCAAAAAATGGTTAAGAAGACTTGAAACTTTAACATCCTTTTTCAAATCAATATTAAACTATTATACCGTTATTTTTAAACTATGGCTTAATCTTAACTATCCCTATCAGTCTTAAGTATTAATTAAAATTTAATAACGAATTTTAGTAATTTATTCTGTAAATCCAAGCGATTCTTCTTTCGTTTATTACTAATTTAATTTAGGTTTGTTTCAGTACAAATCAACGATGCCATAACAACCATCCTTCTTAGCCTATATTTTATCTTACGTAGCAACATATGAAATCAACACGATAGCTAAGTCGGGGTAATTATTGATATGTCAACAGCAAATGCATTTTTTTTTTATAAAAACACGTAAAATATCCAAGAAATATTAAACTTTTACTCAGAAATACTTAAAAATGCTTCCGAATTTAATTATGACAATAGTTTTCAACGAGCTGTAACTAAGAAAAATGTAGTTTCGTACCCCAAAATGAAAATAGACCGAGGCACGTAAAAAAAATCCGTTATTTGCATGTTATAAGCAATTATGTTAGAATATCTATCTATCTGTCTTATATATATATATANGATTTTCGGTGATGAGTAAGGTTACAAGACTGTGCCTTTTTACCCCAATCTGTGTTTGTATAAAACGTAGGAACGCTAGTTTTTGCGTGTCCTTTTCATCATGTTGTGATCCTCATAAGTTGTTCCGGAATTGTCAGAAGTCTTGTCCACCCCCTCCCTTGTGGAGTGCGGATGTGAACTGTTATAACCACCAACCTACCTTTAAATAAACTTATTGATAAAGTATTACGCCTGACGACTGCATTATTAAAGATGAATACAACAATGATAACAGGGATGTAGCCCTGTTATTATAAGTCGACAGGATAGTTGCTTTCGAAGGAAACCTTCGCATTTCTATTTCTCATCCCATCACCCACCGGGGGAAAACATTGCTTTATCGGCAGTGAAAAAAAGTTGAAGGAAGGATGAAATCACACCCCGTGTTTTCAACTACCCGTACCTTCGTCACTGCTGGAATGCTGATGTTGGCTGGAGTTCGTCACATCCCTCTCTGAAACCATTTGATGTGTGTCCCATCCATAGAAATGACAGATGACCCCACAGTTACTAGTGCTCAAGTTGTGAAAACAAAAGTGAATGTGCACGTATTGAAAGGCTTGTAGCAATTTTGCTTCTTTATTAAAAGTTCCTTTCATGAGAAAATGATTTTTTTCTCCTTCTCTTCACAAAAATGAAGGTCGAAGTGTTGTTGGCAAATAGAAAAGTGCTGACGAAAGTAAAGGAGAGTATACTGTAAATATGTGCTTTTTTTTCTTCCCCTCTCATTATTTTTCTTTCTCAATCTTATGATTAAATATTTTATATAGTGAACTGAAATTGTTATTATGAAATTTAATCAATAGTATCTGGTTTATTGGAGTGCATTTCATGTATTTATATTGCTTTTTTTAAATTATGATATATTTTTTTCTTCTCTTCAACGAAATTGATGAGGGTCGACGTTGGAGAATAGGTTGTTCATATTTTATTGAAATTAGATTTGAGCCCTGCTCTAAACTTTTTATTATGAATAATTCAATAGTATATTATTAATGATTAGATTGCATTTCAAGTGTTTATATATTTTTTTTTAAATTATGATATAATATTGTTTTTATAGTGCATTTAAAATGCTGTTAAAGGAAATAAATGTGATTCAAACGTCAATTAAATTAGTGGCGGCAAACAAAATTAAGTTATTATTTAAACTTTTGTTTCCCAATGATTTTTCTAGATTAAACCGCAATAAAATTCTAAATTTTTCAGAATTTTCTTTTGAACCTAACGATGAGGAGCTTTCAAACAAACTTAAAGAAATTTGTAATACTTTCAATTTTTCGGAATTAGTTAAAATTACAGACATTCTAAGTATTTCCAGTGAGGGAAATACAAACGAAATTGCAAAACATATTTTAACTTGTCCATGTGATTTTGATCTTTTAAAAAATTCTATAGTAATGGAAAATCCCTCTGAAGATGAGGATGAAACTAATCAGTTTCAATGTAAACAAACTCAAACTGATTTTGAATCACATTTACCAATTAAAACTTGTGTAAGTCAATTTGCACAAGTTAGTTTAAATACTAAAATATATGTTGATAAAGAAATACAAACTCTTGTTTATACTGATAAAGATATGGCATCCTATAGTCAAAATTCTAATAATGATGTACATAATAGAGAATCGGAAACAAAATTAATAGAAAATTTTTCGGATATTGAAGCAGTTACCCCTATGTTTAATGGAAATCGGCATGAAAATATTAATTATTGGTTTGAAAATTTTGAAACTCATGCTAATTTATTTAAATTGTCTGATATGCGAAAATTTTTATTTGCAAAAAGATGTTTGAAGGGTAATGCATTAACTTTAATTAGAAGTGAAACTCAGTTAAATTCATATGAAAAATTAAAAAATCTTTCGCTTGAAGAATTTGGACTTAGTTGCAATAGTGCAGAACTACATGCAATGTTGCAAAAAAGAAAGCAAAGGTATAACGAAACTCTTCAAGAATATTTCCTAAAAATGAAAGAAATTGCAATTCAAAGTGATATTGATGACTTAGCTCTAATCACTTACATAATTCATGGAATACCAGACCAAACAAATAATAAATCAATTCTTTATGGAGCCAATAATCTTTTTGAATTTAAACAAAAGCTTAAAATTTATGAAAAAATTAAAAGTGACTTAGATAAAAATAAATTTCAAAATAATAAGGGACCATTTACGAAGAAAATGGAAAACCCAAAATATGACATTAAGTGCTTTAAATGTAATGCACCAGGACATAAAGCTCCGGTTTGTCCTAAAAATAAAAGTGTATCCCCGAATGTGACAAAACCCAAAGTACATCATACAACGCAGGAGATCCCAATAAATCAGTGTAAATACTGTTCGAAGAAAGGACTTTTGAATCAATTTCACATGGGCTCCTCGTGTGTAAACAACCCTAATAATGAGGTTGAAGTGAACGTTCAAAATATGACAATTAATCAATAGCAATTACTAATATCCGGATATAAAGTTGAAAATAAATACCTAAATGGATATAAAGTAGAAAATAAGTACCAAAAAGGGCGTCCAAAACAAAATAAAAGTAAAAATGTAAACAAAGAGATATTATTGAATGCTAATACCGGGTCAACATTAATATAATACCAAAAGATTTGGTGTTGAAATTAAATATTCCGATTAAAAAATGTGAGGAATTAAACGTTATCCAAACGTAAGGACAATTAACACTTAACAAAATTTGTGAGTTTCTCCTTAAGATAGGCGAAATTGTTAACTCCGCTAAGTTTTTTATAATTGATACTGATTTACCATATGCTTTATTAGAGTTACAGACTTGCAAAGATTTCTGTTTGTTTATTGACTGTGTCGGGACAGTTGTTACTCAATTTGGTAAGAGATTGATCACCTCTGCTAATTCTAATAGTGACAACTTATCTTTGCACATTAGACAGCAAAATTCTCAAAATGTTAAGGTCAAAAATGTTGAAAAAATAAAAGTTAAAGATGTTTCGATAAAAGTAAACATTGAAAAAAATAATGTAAAGAGTAACAAAAATAAAAGGAAAAGGAAAAATAGGAAAAAGAACGAATGTCCACAAATTTCAAATGATTCGAAGATAGATCTAGGTAATGGGTGCACACATTATCAGGATAATATCGACGAAAAAATAAAAAATGAGAAAAAAATAGGAAATGTGGACTTAAAAGAAATTTTAGAAGGCTGTGATGATATTTTTGCAAAATATAAACATGATGTGGGAGAAATCAGAATCGAACCACAGAGAGTCAGGTTAACCTCAGATTTGCCTATATCCCTAAGGCCTGACAAAATATCCCCAAAACAACAACAGGAAATTGATTTACAAATAAAAGAATTGTTAAAAAATAACATTATAAAAGAAAGTTCATCCCTTTATGCTGCCCCTGTCACTTTAGTTTTTAAAAAAGATGAAAATAAAAAAAGTCGTTTATGTGTTGACTTTAGGAAATTAAACCAAATTACAAAAACAGATTCTGAACCTTTACCTTTAATACAGTCTTTAATTGAAAAGTTATCTTATAGTAGTTATTATTCTAAAATAGATTTATCACAGGGATATCATCATGTTCGTATTCATCCTGATGACACTGAGAAATTAGCATTCGCTACTCACAATGGTCTATTTGAATACTTAAGATTACCTTTTGGCTGGAAGAATGCCCCGAGCATATTTCAACGTACAATTCGTAGAATTTTAAATAAACATAAAATTAAATTTGCTGCAAGCTATTTCGAGGACATCATTATATTTTCTAATTCTTATGATGAACATTTAACCCACCTTAAAAAGATTTTTGATATTTGCAAGCAAGAAAACTTGAAATTAAAACTTTCAAAATGTTCATTTTTGCAAAAACAAGTAGAATTTTTAGGATATGAAATAAGTAATGGGATTGTATCACCAGATAACCATAATATCGAAGTGATTAAGAAATTAATGTCATTATTGTTAAGTAAGATGGTCATTATTGTTAAGTATGTATGAATATGAAATTAAATACACAAAAGGTTCTACTAATTTTGAAGCAGATTGGCTTTCGAGAGATGCAACACATTCACTTGTCAAAATTAATTGTAACAATAATAATGTTCATGTTTCACATTTGTTAAAATTGGATGAAATTGTTGAAGCTCAAAGGAAAGATAACTTACAAGGTAATTTTGTTGATATCAATAATGTTTTATGTGTACGTAAGAAAAATTTTACTAAAATAGTTGTTCCATTTTCGTTGAGATTAAAAATTCTGCAAATTGCTCATGATAAATTTAATCATCCAGGAGTGCAAAAAATGATAAACTTGATAACCCCTGTTTATTATTGGAATAACATAACTTCAGATATAGCAAAATTTTGTAGACATTGTCATACGTGCCAATTAAATAAAAAACCGCGACAAAAAAGATTTGGATTATTACAATCCTTACCCCCTGTTAATCAGTCTTTTGACTTACTAGCAATAGATAGTGTTGGTGGATTGAATTACTATAATTCAACAAAAAAATATTTAACTTTAATTATTGACCACCTTACACGCTACATTTGGGCTTTTGCATCAAAATCCATTAGCTCAGAAACTTATACAAATTTTTTGCATCAAATTTTTCAAAATCAAATCCCTAAATCCTTGTTAAGTGATCGAAACGCTGCTTTTACTTCTTCTCATTTTAAAAAGTTTTTGAAACATAATAAAATTCAACAATTATTGACAACTGCACATCATCCGCAGTCTAATGGCAAGGT
>NC_092214.1:66260545-66298815 GCF_043381705.1 Parasteatoda tepidariorum
ATATATATATATATATATATACCGTTGGAGTGTAACCGTCTACAGCTAGTACGGTTAAAAAACCAATGAATACAAAATTATATGCTTTTTTAACCATTTACAACTAGCATAGTTTCAGAATCCTAATAATGAAGTTTAACTGTGCATTGACAGCTTTATGGCACTGTATCCATACTTAAATGAGAGTATCGTATTCAAATAGCCCAACTTCACAAATTGGGGAGTGCAGGGTACTAGAAACTCTTAATGTGAATGGGAATGGAGGAAATGTTGTGGTGTCAACGGTGACACTCGATCCCCCGCTCTGTCCATCTAGAAATAGCCAGATTAGCTGTAATAAACACCCATCTGCAAGGAACTATAGTTTCATTAATTGAAACTAGTTGATGCTGTAAAATTCTGGTTGTTTAATCGTATTAAGTGAAAGAAGTTAATAAGCAGTTTTTCTCACAGTTAACAGTTTGAATGTCATATTATTTATTGTTATTTGACTGTTTTGTTTGAATATGGTAAAATGACAATTAAATAGACAGTTATCTAATCATTTTTTCCTGAAAATTCTCACTCTCTCTCTCTCTCTTTATATATGTATATATATATATATATGGAGCACAGATAAGTTTCCGGTTCGTTATCTTTTATTCAAAGTATTTTCCATTACTAGACACTACTTTTTCCCATCTTTCTGGGAGCATTTGGATACCACCTCGGAAGAACACTTCATCTTTCCACAAATGAACCCATTCCTTGGTTTCTTAAAATTATGTAAATTTCTGCTCAGACAGACCATGTGCCCTCAACCGAAATAGGTGATAATTTCAAGGAGCAAAGTCTGGCGAATACGGTGGGTGGGATAAGACTTCCCATTTTGTTTCTGAATGAAAAATTAATTTCATGCAAAATCAATGTTCAATGTCTCTTGGCTTCAGATAATATGGAACACAACTTCCTTGTTTTTGGATCATTCCCAACTGTTTTAAACGATGCGAAATTGCTTGCTGAGTTACTTGAAATGTAAGAGCAAGTTTTTTTTTTATTGCTTTTAGGATTAATCTTCTTCCAATGATTTGTCTTCTTGCAATTTCGGCCTTCCACTACGTTTTTTGTCTTCCACGCCAAACTCACTGCTTTTAAACTTCTGAAACCAGTCTAGACAACTTCTCTCACTTTAAGCAGCCTCATCATATGCTGCTCCAAGCAATCGATGTACCTCAGCTGGAGATTTCCTCAAATTAAAGAAGTAAATTAAAAGTTCTCACAAATAACGCTTATTTGGCAACTTGACATTTTTGTACGAAAACAAATACGTAATGCTAATACGGAATTACTAATACTTTAAGGTTATGCTGTTACCAGTTGAACAAACTTACAATAAGATGTTTAACAGTAAACGTTTAATCCAGCTTTAATTATGTTTAAATTAAAGTAATTTTAAAATTGAAATGAAACTAGTTTTATTTTTAAAAAAGGATACCCCAATATATTTTTATGTTTAATTTTACTAAAAACAAACATGAAAAATTTCCTTATAAGAGAATGCAATGGTTTAGAAATGATTAAAAACTATTTGTCTGCTCTTAATTTTTGTACTTGCTAGGTTTAAAAAATTATTATAATTTGTCTAATAATGATATTTACTCAGCAAGTTGAAATTTTTCGCTCAATTTAATCACATCTTATTAATAATGCTTGTCATAAAGAAGCAGAAACTAAAATTCTGTCAGAATTTTTCAAATTATTGACTAATTAACAAATGACTAATTATTTTTCACAAGTTAACAAACAGAGTAAGGAACATCCATGATTATTCGGTGTAGATCAAAAGTACCTTGAAAAGGTAATGATTTGAGTACAAATGAAAACTTGTCTTTTAATTAAAAGATTATTTATAACTCTTTGAGGGAGAATTAGGAATAAAATTAACAATTCTTTGGCTGTCTGAACATTTCATATGCAATCAAGCTATTGTTATGACATTAAAAAGTGATATAATGTAACTGATCAAAAATATTTTTATTACATTTAAATTTGTTCAATTTTAATGTCAGATTATTAGAGATGTTAAGATAGATATTTCCTGTTTGTTATATTTCGTAAATTATTTTTTAAAATAGTATTTTATTTTAAAATCATATTACGCTTAAGTTTGTGATTGTAGAAGTTTCCTTTTCTCCATTTAGAAACTTTGTGAATAAAAATTGTTACATTTATTTTTGAATAGCAAAATAGTCCAATTACACAATTACTTTTATTCAGAGTATATGCAAAATAACTTTGCCATCCTTCTTCTTTCGGGTGAACGGAGTAAAATGTAGGTATAATGATCTTTGTGCTCAAGAATAATGTTAAAAATAATTGTCTAGTTCTAACGGATACTGTTAGCGAGACAAAATTTCAAAAAAGCACTTTTTATGATTGAAACGTAATACTTATAGCAAAAAAAACTAAAATAGAGTTGGAGCTATATTTTTATCACAGGAAATTGCGAAACTAGGTTTTTGCAAAGCATCGCCATTTTTCGTGTCCACTAACGAGAAGAAAGTATAAAAAAAAAATTAAAACAAAAGAAACAGAGAATATATTAAAAATGATTGAAAACAGAGAAAAATTAAGAAAATATTTTATGTTTTAGAAATTTTTGCTGTGCCCGTCGTCTTATGTCCAACTTGGCCATAGTTCTCTGTTTTCAAAAGTTTTAATTACACACTCTCTTCTCATTAGTGATCATGAAATATTTCGATGCTTGACCTAGTGTTTATTTAACATTGTTAAGTTCAATTTGTTGTTATTGTAGTTCATTAACGTCGCACTAGAGCTGCACAATGGGCTACTGGCGACTGTCTGGGAAACATCCCTGAGGATGATCCGAAGACATGCCATCAAAGTTTTGATCCTCTGCAGAGGGGATGGCACCCCCACTTCGGTAGCCCGACGACCTGCACGCGAAGTCGAGCACTTTACGGTGGAACAGTTTAACGAGGACCAATACCCTACACCCTCGGTCCCTACGCAGACTTATCCAAGCGGTCACCCATCCGCACACTGACCACGCACTGATCTGCTGGGAACCGTGTCTTAACGATCAGTCTACTGCGGGACAGGTTCAATTTGGAAAAAAGTTAACAGTTTTGTAAAAAAAAAAAAGTTTTTTTGATTTTTTTTTTACCATGAAACATTATTCAAATACTGCATTATTCGGCTTAATAAAGATATGAAAACAGTTAGTATTATTTAGTGATTTCAGTGAGTTTCTTCTCTTGGCTATTTTCTAAAATAAAAGTTCAAGAATTAGTTAAAGTATATTTTCCCGTTTAGAAATAGTTAAAGTATATTTTCCCGTTTCAGAGTTCAATAATTCTTCTCAGCAAAAAAACAGAATCTGTTAAAAATAAAAGCTTTTTTTACTTTAAGGCATTCTCTTCTTTAGTTTAATTTTTAACAGAATCTCCTTTATCTTCTTCTGGTTTCTTTATCTTCTTGTCGAAAGATTTTCGAAAAGAGCCATTAAATACAATTATGGGAGATCTTAGTACGTACATTTAAAGTGGAGAGTGGTGTTATTTAGTTTTTTAGTAATAAGAAAGAAAATTGCTCTTTAAATTATGCTCTGAATGTTTTTTGGAATAACACAATAGTTCTTTATATTTTAGAAAAATATAAAAAGTTTAATGTTATAAATAGAGAAAAGAAAAATATTTTAAAATTATGACTAGAATAATTTTCTAATGAGTTATTTCCAGCTCTACTTCTTTTTCTCGTCTTAAAATATTAGTACTTAAAACTATAATAATAATAATAATAATATAATTTTATAATAACAATAAAATTACATCTATGAATAGTTCCTTATTGCCTGTACATATACGGAGATAAAGGTTTTGGCATTATTACCGCACAGTATGATAATGGTATTTCTTGGTAAAAAAAAACATGATTATGGTTTAAAACCAAAATATACCGTATTTAAACTATTCATTTCGTTACTTTTCCGTTCATACGGTTGAACGGAAACTATAGTTTTCAGAATTATAGCCTTCATTACCGCGCATTTAGTACAAAATACTCTATCATACTCTAAGTATGTCATACTCTAAGGTATTATAATAAGTTACTAAATTTTATCATTTATTCAAAAACCCTTTTTATTGTTAATTTTACCAAAATCATTACCAAAGCTCTTCAGTAAAAATTACCGAGCTTTTTGGCGTTCCCATAGAGCCTGAAACGTGATAAAGTTTACCATATTCTGGTAATTTTGACCATATTTTTTTTTCAGAGTATTAAGTGACAAAGAATTAGAGGTAAACATTTCCACTTTTAAATAACACTTAATTTATTTATCTTTTTCAATTAAATCAGATGTCGCCATCAATATATATCTTTTCTCGCATTTTGAAATTTTCATAATTGGCTAAGGAAAGCAAAAATATTAATTTGGATTCAGTAAGTTAAGCAAAATCAGGGTTTAAATTTTCTGATTGTTTCATATTCCCTGTTAGTGTGTTATTTATTCTTCCTCTGAATTTTAAACCCTATCCTGCAAAAAAGGTTTGGTGCAGAGGTACCACCAATTGCGTTGAAGAAACTAAATACATTTTTCAGAACAGAACTGTAGTTATCGTGCAAAAAATTACACAAAAATGACAGAATGGCAATTATAGTGAATAAATACCAAAAAATGTGTTTGTTTTTTAAATAAAATATTTTTGCAATGAAGTCATAAGTTGATTTAAATGCGCATGAAAATGTGTATTGCCAGTAAACAAAAAAGCAAAAAATGAAAAATTAATAAATTAATATAACTAAAACAGTGAAAAAGTAAATAAAATATGTGACTAACTGCACTATAAAAAATTTAGTTTACCTCAACAACAAAAATGGTGATTGTTTTACACCAAATTCTTTTACAATCTAGTCTCTGAGAGTCAACCGCACTTTTCTTCAAATTACATTGCCTCAAACAAAGTAACGGAATTTTTATACGGAAATACACTGGTGTAGGACAAATATAATTAATAAGTCTTTCCAATAAATGAATATAAACCTGCGCACCATAGATGAAAGTATATTCTTTCATCAGCTAAGTTAAGCTATTTATCAAATAGTTTTTTCTGATTATTTTTGCATTATATATCAGCAAGTTGAAACTAAATAAATATTTCAAGCAAAGCTTCATAGTAGATCATAGAAACATTTTTGAAAGCATGCTGAAACGTTTTCGAATAATCGAAAAGGTTTTGAAACATGACTAGCGCATTTCGTACAGCTTGTACAAAAACAACGACTGCAACTAGCAGGTTAAAATAAATTAGAATAAATTTAATCATTTGATCAATTTCGTGATGCAAATGCACATTTTTTTCCTATAACTTAACAGTAATTATGCTTTCTGTTAAAAATTAAAATAAAATTTTAAAAAATTTAAATTTTTTAAACATTTATCCTGTCTTCAATATTTATTTTAACCTTATAGTTTCTTCTTAGAAATATGTGTCAAATAGTTGCTAAGATTTTTAAAAATTGATTTCGAAGCTAAAAAATAAATTTGCATGAACCACCTGCGTTTAGAAAAAAAATATTCTGTTTATAAATAGTTTCTTTCATTTATGTATTTTTTTAATAAATGAATAAACTTTCTTTCATTTCTATTCAAGTATTAGATTTCCAAAATTAATAAAATGCTTTTTAAATTACATTAATGTAAAAGAAGAATACCAGAAAAATTGGAAAGTTCATCAATTTCAATTTTAAAATCGTGTACTTTAAATTCGAGGTATATTTTTCATTATAAAAATTCTCAGAAGAACAATTGCAAGAAAATTCACGTCCCTTACGTAACCGACTTTTTCATTGAATACACTAAATTAGTAAATGAATTGTTTTTACTTTTGTAAAGCTAAATAGCGTTAAAATTGGTAATAACACTTAGATCCAAAAATAGACAATAATTTTTCTTTGAACCTTTGTTTAGATTAATTGCTTTTTGGAGAATAAGAACTATTTTAACTTAAAACGATTCTATTTTAAGACTTTTTAAATAAAAATGTTAACATTAAATTGAATTAAGCCACGAAATTAGTTCTAAAATTCAGTTACTTTGTTCAACAGTTTAAATTTCATGTCTCAAATATTTATGATTCTCTTGAGTAGTTAAACAATTATTTTTTTCCTAATTTACATTTATGACTTGGTTTAAACTGTAATTCAAGTATAGTAGGGCTTCACATTTATATTTCATTCGAAAAACTTATTTTTCAAATCATTGAATTCATTCTTTTCTTTTATAAATGAAAGAAAAACATTTTATAATTAGAAGAAGATTCGAAGTGAACAGCAAAAATAATCGATAAATCATTTTATTACGCTCGCAAAATATATAGCATTTTTGATGTGACAAAAAATACCCTAAAATTGAACCGCAAAATTTATATCTTAATTCAATTACTTAGTTATATTTTAATTTTTATAAGAAACAAAGATCTTTTGATGAGTTAGAAATAATAATACATTTAAAATAAACGACAATGAAAAAAAAAAACACTTCTGAAATCAATTAATCAATTCTTCATTTCTCAAAAATGTATTTTTAAGACTAAAATGTTTCTACACACTATGAGACGACATATAAAAGGTGAGAGGAAGGTAGGGAAAGGAGGGATGACGTAAGCATCCATACCTCAGGTCTGCCTCAGGTCGTCCACTGTGTTGTGGAAATAGATTGTTGTTTGGCGGTGTGGTACTACCGTTCCCCGTCTCTGGTACGGATTCCAGTTTACCGGGGGAACTGAAAAGAATTATAACCATGTTAGCTTTTCAGTTCTAAGATAAGAAACTTTCTATTTTTAAGAAAATGGCAAAAATTTGTTTCTTTTGTTTTAAAAACAAAAACAAAAAATGTTAGTTTCTTAAAAATTAAATGAAAATAATTACTAGAGCATTATAATGGTTTCTTTTTTTATATAAAAATTCTAACAAGGAAAATACGCATTTGTAAAATTCCGATTAAAACGAAATTAAGCTTTTAAAGACCAAGGTTGAAAAACTTTTACGGAATAAAAATTAGCAGCCATTTCTGATCCTGAGGTAAAATATACCCCATCAAAACTTAAATTCTTTTACATTTAAACTAACAAAACTATTCATCTTCGGTGTGTTTGTGGTGTAATTATTAGGTTTCCCGCTATCTACCAGAGAAGTCCGGGGCTCAAACCTCAACTGAGACGCTTAAATTTTATTTTCTAAAAAATTGATAACTATTTAATGTGTTTTATTTAATTTATAAAAAAATTATTTTTCAATTTAAATACGCCTTTTAAAAAAGTTTAATTTATTTTTTAAAAAATATATATTCAATTTTTTTTAAATTTCTTAATTTAAATTTATGGATTATTTTTTAACAAATTGTAATTGAAATTTTTTTAATGAGCGCACTGATTTTATTTCTTCATTTTATAATAAATAATATTAGTTTGTCCTAAATTTAATTATGAAAATGTAAATAAAAGTATATCATTATACTAAAGTTAAATAAAGATAGAAAGAAAAAATAAATTAAATAGATTAACTAGAATTCTAACTCACATTGAAACTTCTTCATTTTATTGAAAATACAAATTTAGTTATATTATGATTTAAAATACAATTAAATAAAGAAAATAATGAAATAAAAGAAAGAACATTGATGTAAAAGGAATTCTATATAAGTAATAAATAGTTCATTTCATTTTATTAATTTTTAAATCTTTTTTAAGCACGTATAATAATATATTTTTGTTAATATTTTTAAATTAAATTTAATAAAAACTTAAATTATTTATTCCAAAATAAAATTAAAATTCAGTTTGCTCATTAAAAATTTTTAAATTGCAATTCTTTTAATAATATATATATTTTAATAAAAAAATAAAAAAATTTAATATCTAGTAATTTTTTTTATTGAAAATTTAATTTTCTAAAAAAAATTTATGAATGTTCAATTTTTCTATTTCTTAAAAAATGCATGGTTTATTATCTAAAAAAATTGTACTTTAGAATTTCTTCATGAATTTATTGTTTTTTTCCATTTTGTAACAAATAATAAAATATAATAATTTACTTTCTATTAAATTTAACTCTGGAAATGAAAACAAAAGTATATTATTGTACTTGTTAAGAAAGCTAAAAAGAAAAAAATTAGTTGAACTTTTTATTCATTACTTTTATTACTATTTATTACTTGACAATAAAATCATTTAATTGGAAATATAAATTTAGATGGTAATACATTACGATTGTGAATACAAGTAAAAAAATTTTAAAAAGATTTAAAATGAAAATGAAAATTAAAAAAAATAGGAAGATTATTTATTACTTGACAATAAAATCATTCATTGGAAATACAAATTTAGATGGTAATACATTACGATTATGAATAAAAATTGAAAAAAAAATTTAAAAGTTTAAAAAATAAATTAAAATAGAAAATTAAAGAAATAGAAAAAAGATTGTGGTACAAGGGATTCCAGTTAAGTAATAAATAGTTCTTTTCAATTTATTAATTCTTTTTTTGATTAGTATAATTAAATACTTTTGTTCACATTTTCTTAATCAAATTAAGAAACAACTTAAATTTTTTAATTATTTATTGCAAAATTTAGAAAAATCAGTTAATTCATTAAAAAATTACGATAATTTTTAAATAATCAATATATTTTAATCAAAAAAATCAACAATTATAAAATTTTTTGTTTATAAAAAGTAAGATCTTTTAAAAAAATTTATTTAAATTAAAAAATAATAGTTTATAAACTAGCAGAAGTGACGGCTAACTATTAACCTATACAAGTTTTTCAACCATGCTCGTTAATTTCGTTTTAATACGAATTTTACAAACACGCACTTTTCTTGTGAGCATAATCCTCATTATGTTACTGTTACATTATGTAATATCTTTAATGTTCCATCATTAGAATATAGTGGGATTTGTGTTGTTTTTTTTTTAATAAAATTTTGAACAATTGGATTGATTTCTTCATAATTTTAAATCTGAGGAATTTTTTTTAAAAGGCAAAACTCATTTCATAAATGCAATTTTGTAAATAAAATTTCTTTTTACAGTTTTCATATTATTTTTATTAACTGACTTTTGGTCTTAACGTGTTTAAAATATTTTTAATTATTTTTAAAGACGTAAGTCAAAATGATTATAGTTAAAAGGACCAAACTTTTCCTTAATGAACAAGATTTGTTGCGTATATTTTCTTTAATAAATAAAAACAACAACAAATAAATTAGTGTTAAAAAAATTAATTCATGTTTCTTAAAATAAAATATGAAAAAATGAAAAAAAAGCTTCTAAAAATTAAGAAGTAATTAATTTTTCTCACATTTTCATCCTTATTATTACAAACGATACTCTTAGAAACAATTTAAGTAAAATATTAATTTCAATTTGCCGGTCTACGAAATAAAGCGTTCTAATACCCTTTTAAGCAAATTTATTAATGGAAATTTAAGTTACAAGCTCCAAATTTTCGCCATTTAGTCAAAATAAGATTTAGTATTGTGATATTTTAATCCTTTCTAGGTATCCTTCACTAACCTTACATCTTTAAGGAATAATAGATAAATTATGTTAGCATTATTTTAAACAGGATTATTCAGCCGTTATTCAGCCATTGGATGTAAACTAAGATTGGATTTAACTAAGCATACAAGCTATTTCGTTCATCAAAATATTTAAAGTTTTGAGTTTAAATTATTGACGTATTTCGCTCATCAATAATTAATTTTAAAGAAAGAGTTAAATATTTTTTAAGAATCGTAACCTGGCAAAATATCATAAAATAAAATTACGTGATCATAAGCAATTAGAAACACTCTACGAGATGGTACGTTTTTCCCCTAGGGAAGAAATAGGGAACTGGACATTAAGTTTAATTTTTTTCGATAAATTACTATATGTTATATTCTATTTTATAAAGTTAAACTTTTTGTGTAATCAAGATAATAACGTCAAACGCTGTTAAGAAGTTTGGACGCCATTGAACCATAATATTGTTTAAATTTGTTGCGGTGATACTAAATTGAACTATATTATTGTGTAATATGACCCTTCTAGAGCTTGATTAATTGATAAATTGGTTCAATCTGAACAGAAAATGGTTTAGTTTATTACCTTATTAAGGTTGCTGTAAATTTGCACGATAGTATGGTTCAAGGTAAGAATATTATGGCTAAACATTTAGTGGATTTTTCTGAGAGTGTATCTCTACAAGGAGAAAAAAAATCTGGTAAAACTATATTACTGCATGGTAACGACATTTCTAGCAAAAAAAAAAGCAAACGATAATTCTAATTAACGAAAGCAAAATATACGGTATATAAACCTTTCATTTGGTAATTTTTCCGTTTGTATGTTAACGATTTACCGTAAATTCTGGTTTTCAAAATTATGGTGCTTATTACCACACATTTAGCAAAAAATAAAAAACTGGAAAGTAAATTTAATCGAATAAATTGTTTTTATGGCATGCTTAAAGGTATGATAAAATTGCTACATTTACTACTTTTTATCGCATATTATAAATCATATTTCATTGCTAATTTTACCAAAGTCTTTCGGTAAAACAGAGCGTTTTGGTGTTCCCACAAAGCCTGAAATGCGTAAAATTTTACTAGCTTCTGGTAGTTTTGACCATACTTTTTTCTCAGTGGAATATCCAATTAATGAATTTGATGACGTATCTAATATATTTTCTATAAATAAAAATTTGGTTTTGATATTTAAAACTCTTTAATCAAACGTTAGTCTGAAATTATTTAATTGTTTAAATAATAATATTTAAACAATTAAATTATTTCAGACTAAAGTTTGATTATTTTTATTTCATAATTTCTGTGCATTAAGCTGAATTTTTCAAATCTGTAAGGGAACATTGAAAAAACTCAAAATGTTCTTTTCTCGCCCTATTTTAAAATAAAAATGAAATATTTCAGAAGTTAAATGCAGTATTCTATATTTTTATAAAGCCTTTTCTCAAAGGATAACAATGATAGTAGTGATTCTCTTTATATTGAAAAAATAAAATAAAAAAACACTGTTGCTGTCACCGCTGTTCCTGAAATTTTTTGCAAAGCAAGTTTCTCTCTCTCTCTCATACTAATAACTATAAAATGATACAATATAAAATTTCCATACTTATAGAGAAATGTTTAAAGAAAATTCAGATTTCAAATTAATAATGCGGTTATTAGTTTTTCAGTTATTTCATGCCAAAGTTGAAGATTTTTTTTCACCGCGTAATTTATTCGCCATAACTATTAGAAAATTATGTATTTGTTATAGCCACGGACTAATTTGATTAAAAATCTGTAACGTGTCTCACTTTATTTTAATTTCGAATTAGTTTTGGAGTAATTAAATAGTTTATATTTTCGGATTTTTTGATCTTAAGGAAAAACTAATCGCGGTAAATTAGCTAATGACTGATAATTCTTATGACTGATAACTCTTACAACTTTTATCCTTATTACAAATGTCAAAGCCATTAAATTTTAAAATTTTGGTGTTTTCTCATATAATCGCAGAAAGATTAAAAAAAGCAAGTTTTTTTTTAACGTTTTTGAATCAAAATCGAAGCCAAATATTTTCCGTACATTAATTATTTTTCTCTTGATTATTATGATTCGAGGATGTTATTATTGTTTTTTTTTTTATAAAATAATACAGAGAACTCTTTGTCTGCTTTCTAGAGGGCGCTTCCTTTCCCTTCCTTACCTAATAAGTGATGTATAGGTGTGTGACTTCATACTATTCTTTAGCTCTCGATTTGATTTTCCTTTTCGGCTTTTCGATTTTTAAATTTTATTTTCTTTAAAGTTTCATTTTATAATTTAATCTTATTTCAAGCCTAAAAGAGATTAAAAGAGCAAATAAATCAAAAATAAATCAAAATAACGAGTTTCAATTCAATTGCAATTTTATTCGGATATTTTGAACGTTTTAATTTAATTTAATTGCGATTTTACTTTGATATTTTCATGTAATTTCTATTTTAAGACAGGTTAAATGAGCTGACGAATCCAAAAGATACTGCGATTTATGCCAACTATAAAGAGCGATAGGGAGCAGATAGAGTATCCTTTAGAATATTTAAATAAGATTGGATACTTTATGAATTATTTTATATTAGAGTTTAAGTTTTTATTTTTATGTTGTTCTCTTTATGTTGTTTTCTTTATTTTGTTTTGTGTTCTTTAAGTTAGTTTAGGGAAACTATTAGCAGAAATAGAATTATAATTTTTTGCAGTTATGTACTCTAAGCCTGTTGATGAATATGAGCTATCTGTTTAACTGATCAGTGAAATTTATTTGCAAGCTGGGCAGTGTTCCAAGAAAGCTTGAAAAATTGTAGTTAAATAGTTAAAAGGATATTTGAAAACTCTTTACCTTTCCAATAGCTTCTATAACTTCTCTAATATCCTTTCTAAAACTCTCTAATATCTTTTTTTTTAAAAATAAAAGGTATGAACGTAAAGAGGGGAGTTTAGTGGTGAACTAGATTAAAAAATTTACTATCAGTTTTTTAGTTTTCATGTTATGCTAGTCAGTTTCTTTTGGAGAAATTAAATAGAATTATTTTTTCTAAAAAAATATCAATCCACCCTAATTTCTTAATTTATTTTCCACATTATTGGTAAAAGGTGACATAATAATCTAGACATGTGAAAAGAAAGAGTGAAGCGATCTGAAAAGAACTGCAAGATTCTTTTTAGAAGGCTGGTACTCTTAGTTTTTGTAGAAAAAAAACATAGTAGGTATCGTTCAAAAAAAATTAGTTTAAGCTTACAAATACCGTTCTGTTCAGACTAGAATTGACTTTCAGTTTTAATTTTATTATTTTATTATAAAACTTAAATAATAGTACTATACAGTGCGTCCCAATCAAATAACGATACCTTGAGTTTTTGACATAACTTTGTGCAAAGAGTACAACGAGAACCAAACCTATACATTGAGAAAGTCTATATTTAAACACACACTTATAAAGAGAAACTCTTTTGCTGCTTCACCTGGACAAGAAAAAACGCTTTGAATAAGTAAAAAGGGAGGAGAAAAAGTGTCACATCTAAATAAGAAATCGACACTTTCGTTTATAGCTAATATATCGGTCATGTTTATATTTAACTTAAAATAAGTGGTGTTGCATACAATTTACTGGACGATATTAGAAATTATATATCGTGATGCATCGTCAATTTTGCATCGCAATATAGCGATGTATCACGATATAGTATTTTTGAATTTCACTTGCTTGTAAGGCACAGAAAGTCAGATTTCTATCAAAACTTCATACTCAGATTGATTTAAATCAATTTATGAATTTGGAGATATATATGTTTTGCTTAAGAAAGATATTAAATAAATTGACTACAATGTACAAATCTTACTTAAAATATTTATTGAAATGTTTGTAAATTCATAATACGCTTAAAACAAAGTGTTAAAAACTTTTTTTAAAGCGTTTTTTACAATTTAATATTTTTTTGTACTATTATGCATAAATAATTACATAATTATTAAGTTTGATCGTAATGTTCAATTTCTAAATGAAACGTAAAAATTATTTGTATGTTTAAAACAAAGTGCTAAATAAATTTTAGAAAAAAAAAACGCTTTTAAAACACTATTATTTATTATTATCATTTCAGTTATTATAGTTCTATTATAGTTCATTTACGTCACACTAAAGTTGCACAATGGGCTAGTGGCGACGGTCTGGGAAACATACCTGAGGATGATCCGAAGACATCCCATCACAATTTTGATCCTCTGCAGATGGGATGGCACCCCCGCTTCGGAAGCTCGACGACCTGCACGCGAAGTCGAGCACTTTACGGTAGAACAGTTTAACGAGGACCAATACCGCACACCCTCTGTCCCTACGCAGACTGATCCAAGTGATCACTCACCCGCACACTGACCGCAGCCAGTGATGCTTGACTTCGGGGATCTGGAGGGAACCGTGTCTTAGCGATCAGTCCACTGATCGTTAAGACATTTAACGTTCAGATAAATAATAAAATTAAATTATCATTTCAGATAAATAATAAAATTAAATTACATACTGACAGAATTATGAACGAAAAACAAAGTAACATTTAATTTCTTAAAAATAAAAAACATTGTGATATTCGATAATATATTTAGCTAATTAACAAATAATATGAAAAGAATATTTTTAAAAAAAAATTATTATACTCTCTAATAAAACGAAGTGCTAAATGATTTAAAAAAATGAATAAAATACGCAAACCTTTCAAATTTTTTTGTATAAACAAAGTTGATTGATGTCCAAATCCAAATGACAAAAATAAATCTTGTTTTAACTTTATTTCTAAAAATAAAAACAACAAGATTTATAAATTTAAAATCAGTAATAAAAACTCATTAAATTATTAGAAGTTTCATCCAAAAAGTTTTTAATAAATTAAAAGAAAATGAAAAAATAACCTAACAAATTCAATTCTTTATGGGCGCCTAAATTAGATTGCCGATAATTTTCACATTTAAAAATAAAAAGAAGTTTTTTTAAAAAAAAAACTTATCTAATTAATGAAGAAACTCTTCTTTATACATTCTTTTCAATAATAGATTGCCTTCAGAACAAGGTAACATCGGTGATCACGAAGTTAGTCCCACTGAAAATAACCTACAAGAAAAGTCGCGACAAAGAAAAAAAAAAGCTAAGAGGTGCGAAAAGGAACATGCGATATAACGATATGTGTTCTCAAAACTCTGATTCTGATTCTACAGCTCACCAATCAAGGCCATTTCAACATAACGAAACGAGCATCGTCTTCCACAGCGCGAGTCGACATCGGAACGTAAGAGAAGAGTCATATCGCTATATCGCTATCTTATATCCTTGCGTGTCTTATATCGCTATATCGTTTTGCGCTCGTTGTCTTTACTCGACGGCTTAAAAGAGATTTCTGATGCATCGCCTTGAATGAAAGTCGCTGTATCGTCTTGCCGATATATGCGTTAAATCGATATGTCTCGATACATTGATTTATAGCCCAGTCCTACTCTGGAGGACATTTGCATCTATGTCACCCTAGGCTTTAATGATGGCAGCATTCAACGCTGCCACAAACAGAAACTTACATTTTGATATCTATAGTCTACTGAGGATAGCCTTCGCGTTTTATTGGGAATAAATGACAGTTAAACGGACAGGCCAATCATAGCTTGCACCCTATTATCCTAACATAACTCTGTGAAGACTCTGCAGCTTAACTGGTGGCATTACACTTGGTAAAGAAGAATACAAATTAGTCCACCATTTTCTTTTTTTTCTTTTGAAAATTACAATAAATTAGTTTTTAGGCCTTTTCGATTACCGGCAGCCACCATACAGTCTGAGGAAGAATCTAGGGTATGTTTACTACCATACATAAATCCTTTCCACACAATTAATGGGCCTCCATCTTGCTGCATAATGGAAAAGAAGTCCTCTTCTTTTCTTGTGCTATTGTAATAGCACGGAAAACTATCTGGATCATCTTAATTCTTTCAGTTTCAACTCTCCTTTGCTCTTTGATAGCTTTCAATATGATAATACTGACAATTTTTTTACATCGCTAATTTTTTGTTATATATGAGAAGAAAATTAGAAAATCTTCTCTAAAAAAAGCAATGCTTCAGCTCATGAATGCTGTTCGAAAGGTTTGGCTGTGGTGATACACTTAACGTGACCTTTCCCTCCATACGTATAAAGGCTACCGATTACCAAAATAAATGCTAGAAGCAAATTCACTTATATTTGAAGTGAGAACTGTCGACCGAAGTCCAGAAAGACTATGCCTTCATTTATTCTGAATATTCTTCAAATCGGATGAATAATCTGGATAATAGGATGTATGCCATGAATGATTTACTCTTTTTCATGACCTTAATCACTAAGGAAATCTAAAGAGCTATCCTTAGTAGGGTTCACAAAAGAAGGAGCGTTTTTAGTCTGCGGTAGAATCGAAGACTGCCAGCATTGAAACTTGGCATAATATTGATGATATTGTCTTCCTGGTATTGGAAAATGGTATGCAACATCACATACTTTAAGTCGCATAAAAAATACGACGGATATTATTAGCTATAATCTAACGTGGCTTTATTTCAATGGAACACTTTTTTCCTCCTTTTTTACTTATTCGATGATTTTCTTCCTCTCCAGGGATAGTAGGAGTGAGTTACTCCTTGTAAATATGGGTTTAGTTGTAGACTTTCATAATGTATATGTTTGGTTCTCATTGGTTTTCTTTTCGTCCAATTATGGCAAAAAAGTAAAGAGGCTTTAATTAGTTGGGACACAAGTTAAAAATAATATCATAAATATGTTAAATCAAATTATTATTATTTTAAAATTCACATTTTCTTACAAAAGTAGCATTGTTAATGAATAATTATCTTCTTTAACTATGCTATTATATATGGTACTAAATCATGAACATAATATTGTTATTAAATTATATTTCACCAGTTGAAGAAAAACAAGCACTGGACTCGAACTCCATTTCTCAACAGTGGTTATAGAAAATGATTTCCTCCTTTTTGTTTGCTAACAATAAAAAAAAAAATTTAAGCAAAAAAAAAAAAACGAAAAATTAAGAAAAAAATTATTGCAGAAAAATAATTTTTTATCATAAAAAAGTTTAATTAATTACTAAATAACATCGAGTTTTCTTCAACCTACGATTTATAATTCATTTGGTACCAGATTGCAAACCGTTGCAATGTATGGATGAGCACCACCTTGTACCCAAACGATGTCAATCAGTGCATTTCGCTGTAACAATTCTGGTATGACGTAATTTTGCAGCATGGCTGCATAGCGTGAGCCTGTTACAGAACGCGTTACAAACTCTAATGGTGTCTCTTCCTCAAAAAAATAAGGGACCAGGGACCTGAATGCCACCCCACACAACTTTGGCGTCATATGAAGGTACTGTTACCACAACGTGAGGATTCGTGTCTGCCCACTGCACACAATTTTCGGTGTTGACGTTGCCAATTAAAGTAAAATGGGCCTACGTCCGTCCTCAGTCTTTATCGTCATGATATCGAATATGAAATTCATTGTCAAAGTCGATACGCAGTTGATGGTCCCCCCACGTCCAACATCTGGACACGCTTGTATCGGTATGGAAACATGTGGAGCACAGAGCATAGCAGCTTTAGAACTGTTGATTTCGGTATATCCAGTGCACGAGCTGTACGTCTTACAGCTCGCCAGTGTTCTGCAGTCAATATTTGATGCACTTTCATAATAACGATCTTATGAGCAGTTGGTCGTCCGGATCGCTGTCTATCATAGGTGCAGACAGTTTCTTCAAAATTATCTATCAAATTACGCAGAGCTTGCTAAAAACATGGGCCATACATGTGACACAGGTTTCGACGGTAAACACGAAAGAATTTCGTAGAATTCCTCAAAGCTTTCGCCTGAGGAATCAATATTACCACCCCACTTTTTTCAAAGTTTTTAACGTTGAATATCTAGCGAAAGTCATTTTGTGATTGTTGTCTTGTCTCTATCATATGCAAATTTCCTCCGTGTGCCTTTATCGGGCGTTTCTTGATCGTGCGCTGAGCTGCTTTTTTTGTGTGTCGTGCTTAGCGCGTCCATTTTTTTGTGATACGCTTATCTTTCCAATGTTATTTGGTATTTTTGCATGTTCTGAACGTTTTGCGACAAGAAAAATGTGTGTTGCGATTCGAAAATTTGGAGTTTCTATACCCACAAGCGTAATCACGAACACAATTTTGCTGCCGTTCTCAAAGTCTCGAGGTCATACCTTTTAATAACTATAACTGAAATTTACACTCGATCGGTTTAACGGATCAGCCACTAAAGGTTCATAAATAGACAAATTTTTGTATGACCACTTTGTATATTTTAATGCATAGAATAATAAAAAAAGGCTATGCATCATATTTGAATTAAACTCTAGCTTAACAGATAAAGATAAATGAAAGATGCAGTTTTTACGTAAATTGATTAAAACATTTTTATTATCAACGGTTCGTTTAAAAGATTTCGCGGAAACTCATTAGTAATAAAAAAATACACTTGCATTTGAATTTATTTTTATAATAATACAGTTGAATTTATTTATGCTTTTTCAAATATGGTCTTTATTCGGTAAACTTATATTAACAACTATTTTAAATCAATAATTTTATGAACTCAAAACAAGGAATTTTGTTTATTTTATTGTATGCTTTACGTTTTATTCAATGGCATGTTTTCGAAGTCTATTTGTAGATAAGCTAATGAATTAAATATAACTCTTCTTTGCAACAGGCTTTCCTCCAGAGTAAACAAGCCCTTTTAAATGCTTTCTTCAATTATATGTTTGATAAGTTCAATCGGATATATGCTAATTTACTAATGATAACTCTTATCTGCTATAGCTATAAGGCAAAATTAGAACATTTTGCTTCCAGCTAGAGGACAGTTGTTGCATTTTTAAAGCATTCAGTCACTATTTTAAAAATTAAAAATTTTAAGCTGTTGTAAAAATGGTTTTCTTTAATAATGTAGGGCATCTCCCATGAAGCAATTTTCGAGACATGTTGAACATTACAAGGTTCATTTCTAAGATGAAGAAGAATTTTAAGAAACAAGTGTGAAATAAAATCATTTTCAGATTATAATATATTCATAATAATTTTCCATAATTATCAAAAATGGGCGTGGGGTGCATTTTTGACAAAAAAAGGGGTGACAGGTAGACAACTTTTTAATCACCATTTGTTATATTTAGTCTCCCTGTGGCTGGTTGGGACCGTTAATTTTGCCCTATTTCTGTATAGCCTCCCCTTCAAAATTAGCATACTTTTTCAAGCACTTTTATCATGACATGTTTGAGAAGTTCATTAAGTTATTAACGATAGCACTTATTTGTACCTGCCTTTCCTCAAGAATTACTAAACCTGATATATGCAATGTATGAACAGATTTAATTTGCAACATATAGTTATTTGCAAACAGTTTTTAACACAAGCGTGCGTAAGCAATGAAATGAGCACCACTAAGCACAATAAAAATTTTGTAGCTTATATTTTTGAAATCTCAATTCTCCCTCCTCTATAAGAATATTATTAGCTATATCCTTGATGGATTTGATAGTGATATTTAGACTTGGTGCTTCTGTTGTTTAAAATTATTACATAAACTCACCATTAAAGGATGTTCTTTTCATAATAATCAAATTTAAAATTTTACTATTCTCGCTTTTTATTGCATACAAATTAATCTGTTTTCTGAATATTATAAATTTACACTCTCATGCAAAATGTTAGGTCAAGACACAGTAAAAATCAAATCAAATTTAGTCCTGTACTATACGTGATTGCGTACACTTTTTTTAACAAAAAATTAATAGTTTAACGATCAAAAAAATTTTTTTGAAAAAAAGATATTTTTGATCATTTTGTATTATTGAAAGGTAGAATCAGTAAGATATTGTCACAAAACAAGCTATTTATTCTATGCAATATGCATAAACATTTTCGTAAATTAATGGTTTATATGCATAATATGGATATGGCTTATATACGTGATATGGATATGGTTAATATATGTGAAACATATTTCTGTCACAATTGTATTTTACTTTTAATACAATTTACTTCCAACTTACACATATTTCAATTAAAGTTCATATTAATTCCGGGTATTCTATAACGTAAGCAAACAAATGACATATTCCTAATCTGTAATTTATTAGGTGTCCAAAGCAGTCAGAATTTAAATTATACGATTAAACATTTCTTGAGATAATTTGAATCAATTATATCCAAAAGGCGGCACCAGAGTTGAGCAAAAATACAGTCAGAATTTAAATTATAAGATTAAACATTTCTTGAGATAATTTGATTCAATTATATCCAAAAGGCGGCACCAGAGTTGAGCAAAAAAACTTTGTTGAACACAGAGTTGAGCTTGTGTTAAAAATTGTTTGCAAACAACTATATGTTATCCAAAAGGCGGCACCAGAGTTGAGCAAAAATACAGTTTATTTTCGATTAGAGTAATAAATTACTCATAATCACGATTATAACATTCATAATTTCGATTACAACTGTAAGCGTGATTAAAACTGCAATTGGGATTCCAATAATCAATTACTCGTAATCATAATTACAAACATTCATAAAATGATTACAACTGTAATTTTGATTACAATTAATTTCAGTAATTAATTATTTGTAATCATGATTACAAGTAAGCAAAATATGTGATTACAAGTAAAGACGATTCAATACTGTATAGATTATACAATGCAGATTGTCAAATGTATTGTATAATAATACATTTTATACGTATTTACATGCAACGTATGTGTGTATAAATGTAACTAAAATGTATGTCCATACATATATTAAATATAGATAAATACATACATATACATATTTTAGTTACACACTTATATTGCGTATATGTATAAAATATATGCACGTATGTATATATTTTATGCACGTACTTGTATTTGTACAATATATGTTCGTGTTTGGGCACGTATGTATGTACAATGCACTTGCTTTCGTTTGCACGATCATACATGCATTGATGTCCCATACTTGTATACATAATGTATAAATGTTTCGAGCATTTATGTTCTATGTATGCATGGCCCATGCATGTATGTGCAATATATGTATGTCTCATGCATGCAGGACTCATATATGTATGTACAATGCATAATGTCCCATGTATGTATGTCTCATGAATGTATGAATAACTAGATTCTCATGCATGCGTATACAATATATATGAGTCTCCTGAGTGCATGTACAATGTATGCATTTCTCATGCATGAATTGTATTACATATATTGCATACAGGTTTGACATATTACATATATTGTATATTGTTTGTTCAGATATTTTACGACGTATGTACACACAAGGTCTGTACTAATGTAAGTACGTAATTATGTACACACAATGTAGGCGCATATTTACGTGGAATGTCCTTATGATTTGTGATTACAACGTCACTTATTGTATGTATGGACATATTCATATATATATTGCGCATTGGTATCTATGGTATTGTACATCAATGTACGCACACTATATGTAACACAAAATTAAAGTCGTTTTATTGGAGATTAGCTGGCAATTTTGCTGCACGAACATCACATAGAGAGAGTATGATAGGATTGTAAAATGTCAGAGGTCCTTATTATCAGCATTATAAACTTATAAAAAGCAATTTTAATACAAACAATATTCTAAACATATATAAAGCGAGGAAGCAATATTATTTAACACATTACTATAGGGCATTAGCCGGAGATTAATCTCCGTATCCGAAGCACGCGTGGCTGAGCCTAACTCGAGTAGACTATATTTGAGGGTGCTCCTTGATTCTCGCCAAGTTGTGATCGTGGTTGATCGCCAAGCTGGGCGATGTTGAAGCCCAATCGTGATTCTGATTGGTTTAGATTTTAGCGTTATTTTTAAATGTTCAATGGTATATGTAATTTCGGAGGTCCGTTAGTTCTACGTTGGATACCGCCTGGTAAGGTTACTTTTGCTTCTGGTCAATAAGATCGAAGGTATGTGGGCAGTCATAAAAAGGGACTTTAGAAAAAAATGTCACCACCAGCCCAGTACCACAGACGCCATTTTCGATTCGTATTTCGCCGAATTTATGTGGCGATGGAGCAGATTCTATTCATGATAAATTTAGACAGTAGCTAACTGGTATTAGAGAATCGGTGCACCTAAATCTGAGGATATTCAAGCTTAACGAAGAAGTGAGTTGCTTTTTTCCTTTTCTTTCTGCGCTTACACCATTAATTTTTATTCCGATTCACAATGCATTTTATTGGATTTATTAATTTTGCTCATATCAGGTTCATTGCAATTTTATAAAGTTTTGGCCGATGTTTTGTTGAAATTTTCCAATGTTTTATTGAAATGTCATTATATTTTGGCAGCCATTCCTGTTACCACGGTGCTCCGCGCAAACAGGAATGGCGCCAAACATAAGTCGCCAATTTCGCCAAGGGGCACCCTCAAGTATATTTTTACCCCTAACTCAAGTCATTGTTGATCTTATAGGATGCTGTACGCTCCCTATATGGTGCTTCAACTCCCCCCCAGTAATTTAAATTTCAAACTGAAAATAACTAAAACTTAATGAAAAAAAACTTTAAAATATGGTAAACAAATTAAAACATGTAATATTAATAAGTTGATGCTGAGTAATATTTCGAAAGCAAAAACCATTGCAAGTAATTGCCCAATTAACTTCAATACTGTCAACTGACAAAATATTTTAGTTTCAATCAGATAGAACGCAAATTATATAATAAAAACACATGTAACTGAAATTCGGCAAATTAAATTAAGCAATTTAATTTTTTTGTCATATTGAATACTAATAAAAAACAAATGCAAAATTAAATAATTATGTTATTAATGATCAATAAACATTTTTGTCTGAATTGTTAATAAAAAATATGGTGAAAGCAATAAAATTAAAAATTATTTACAATACATCTCTGAATATTCACAAAGTCTAGCTATGTACATTTTTCATTGATTTTTCTTTTCACATCAGTTTGTGTACCAATGATTTGCACTTTTATGCATTATTTAAGAAATATCTCAAACAAATATGAACTGCTAATTAATATTTCCGGCAGAGCGATTTCTTGAAAGTAAGTAAGTAAGTAAAAAACAATTAAAAGTAAGGAAAATCAGTGATAAAATTAAAAATTATTTACAAAACCTCCTTATATACAACATTATTTATCAATTTCGTTTCCATATTATTCGTTTTCATTTAAACGTCTTGACTCTTCAACGTTTCTTCGCCGCGCATTCCGCCATCGCGCATTGATAGCACTACGATTACTTTCCAAGTAATTTTGTGCTGCTAAATTATGTTCAGCTCTATGTCGCTGGTGATATCGCCTAAGATATTCGCGGTGATCTATTTTTTATAAAAGATATAAGTATTTTAAAGTAAACTCTGTTCAATATATTTCACACATTCAATACAAAATAAAAATCGCAAAAAGATTTAGCTGGTAAGTTTAGTTGTAACACTTCCGACAGCATTATTAAAAATTATTTCTTTTTCACACACATGCGTTCTCAATTTTGAGTGGCTGTTTTGTGCGTTACTAACCAGAAGTCTTCTGTGATTGGCTATGTGTTATCATTCCACTCTCTTCTTATATATAAAGATATATATATATATGCCGTACATATGAACATATATTCATTGGACTTATTAGCGAATTTTTCAACTGTATAATATTTATTTTAAATGTTAAAGCTTTTTGTCAGTTTTAAATAACTGTAGGATGATATTAATAAAAACACATAATAACCATATTTATACTACATAACTGTATAACCATTTTTAATATAAACTATATTTATGCATAGAAAAATATTTTAAAGGAAAATATAATCCTTTCTAATCTAGTAAATAGGTAATATAAATACATCGATCATTATTAACTGCTAAAAAATTGGCTAAAATTAACAAATCTCAAATTATACGGAGAAAACAATTATGCAATTATGGTAAAATAGTAATTTTACTAGTAAAATAGTAATAGTAATAGTAAAGTAATAGTAATAGTAATAGTAATTGTACTTTATGACATTTCTGCCAAAAAGCCATAATAGCAAAACCAAAATATACGGTATTTAAAACATTCATTTGGTAATTTTTCCGTTTAAATGGTAGCGGAAATTCTGGTTTTCAAAATTATAGTTCTTATTATCACGCATTTAGTAAAAAATGCAAAACTGAAAGGTAAACTTAACCGAATGAATGGTTTTTAGGTCATGCTCTAAGGTATCATGATAAAGATACCAAACTTTATCAGACATTATAAAACCATATTTTATTGTTAGTTTAACCAAAGCGCCTCGGAGAAAATCAGTCAGTCAGTTACCAGCTTTTTGTAATTTCTGCCATTGTTTATTCCAGCAATATTATAAAAATCAAATGTCATATATTGATAGCTTAATAGTTCTGTGTGATTTAAAGTAACGTTATTTAAAATTCACTTTAATTCATAATAATCTCCATACCATATTTTCAGTATTAAAAACCTGAAAATGAATCTTCAAAACTAATAATTTAATTCGTTTAACAATTACTTAATTATCGACTCTAAATTTAATAATTTTTTTATAATTAATAAAACTATGATTTACTAAAATGTTTTGGATAGTTCTTTTTTCTGAAATGCATTTTTTTACTTTTGATATTTTCTTCAATTTAACAAGTTAATAAAACAAGTTAATATAATAAACTTTTTTATGCATTAAAAAATTTGCTTAAATAATTAAAAAGGAATTAAGTCAAAAATTGTTATAGAAATTCACAAATCCCTTTATCTGGTTTTTCTTAAAAGCAATGAATGTAAAATACAGAACATTTTTATTTGATTAAATAATACAAAGAATAACTTCCGAATTAATCCTATCTTTCAAAAACATTTGATAATTTGAAAAGAAATGCTTTAAACTTTAATATCACATCTTAATTAAATTTAGTGTCACCTTTTTTAATTCCAAAAATTCAAAGATATCACTGTCAAAATATAAGTAAAAAATAACTTAATCTAAGCGATTCTTTTTGACATTTATATGAATGGTTATTAAAATCTTTAATTTAGATATCTTTTATTATCATAATAAATCCCTCATATATATTTTAATAAATTCGGTTAAGTCGAAATATTTTTTTCAAACGTCATGGTTAAAAGTGGGTCGGCTTTTTATCAAACTAGGTTTTCCTCATATATTAATCTCAGTATGAATTTTAGTAATACTCAATTAAAATTAAATTTCTAATCTTTTTAAAATTTTCAGTTAAATAAAATTAATCTTCAAATAGTTTCGGATTTATTTTTGAACCCTTTATTTTGGAATGTTTAAGTAAGTAGGAAAGTCGCTATAGTAAACAATTCAAGCCATCTAATATTTTAAATTCTTGGCAAATCTTAAAAATACTATAATATTATAAGAAACGAAAAAATTATTTCTAAGAGTCTCTCTAAATCTTAAAAAAAAGCATTGAATTAAAAATTTTAGTAATTCTTGTTTATAAAAGTAAAACATCAAAATCAAAACAAACTTAATTCGACATTGAAAGTTAGAAATGAGCTACTTAAATTAAAAAGAACTCTGAAACCCAACATAATTCGTTATTTTGAGTTCCTGATAGCACAACTTACGCTAAATTTATAATTCTCATAAAAATGGAAAAGTTTAAAAGTTGTCCTGTGCATCTGTTCGAATAAAAACTGTCTTAGATAATTATTCTAACAGCTACTAATTGATCTTTTCAAGAACTTGTGACCCCTATCCAATAAACAAGTGTAAGAAACATATGAGACAAAAATAATAATTATTAATTAAAAATATTTAAAAGGTTTTTTTAAATGCGCGTAGGGTAGATAAGGAAGGAATGGGATGCTCTTTGTATAATTTAGAACATTATATTATAATTTAGAATTACAGTAAAATGGGATACTCATAAGAATCAGTAAAGTTACTTTTACGATAAAATCTAAATGAATCATAAATTTGGATGCATGTGTACAATATTTCTTAAAGTAAAATTAGTCAGATAATCAAACATGAACACAGCACAGACAGAATATTAATATGGATTTGAACGAAACTGAAGTGAATCGAAATTAAATATTATGAAATTATTTTATTCAATTTACATATTATAATATTGTAAACCTTATAAGAATACAAATATCTTATTATGTAACTAATTCATTCTACAACAATTGAGATGAGAAGTTTGGAGAATCAATCTGGAAAAGGAGATTGAGATTACTTGACAAATAAGTGACAGCAATCAACATTTTTTATCAATCAGTGAAATTGATTCAAACTTACTTGGTATTCAATAAGCTATGTCCAGTTTGACAATTAATTCCGGCCAGAAAAACTCATATTTAACAAGTACACCTCATGTAAACAAACCGCTATCTTAGCCGTCATATTGTCAATATCTTGAAATTGCACAATTATTCGACTTTTTTGAGCCGCGATGGCTCAGGGGATAGAGCGTTCGCCTTCCAATGAGGTGAACCGGGTTCGTATTCCACCCAATGAGGTGAGCCTNTTCCGTATGCAGCTTACCACAGTGCTGACGTGAAATATCCTCAGTGGTAGACGGATCATGGGTCAGAGTCCCCTTGCCGTCAGGCTAACCGAGGGAGGTCTTCATCTCCATGTAACGCAAATGCGGGTTAATTCCATCAAAAAGTCCTCCGCGAAAGCAAATTTTACCCAATACTATCCAGGAGTTCCCTTGTTTTCTGGATTGGGTTCAAACTTACAAGGCTACGTAGTTGAACATTAGTAGTCGTAAACGCAAAAGTTGGGTCGGCTGTTCAACGACGGGTATGAAATAACATAAAATTATTTGACTTTAAACTTCTGATAATTTTCTAAATGCATTTGTTATACGCTTAAAACATGCTGTATCATCATTTTACACTGGAATTTAGATAAATAGTTTAAATATACTCTCATGTTATTCACCAAATGCACATATTACGCGTATTATTCGCCAAATACACATTTTGTTCGCAAAATTTACAGTTTTGAAAATCCCAACTTTCGTCATCAACCAGCAACAAAGTGATGTAAACTTTAGTCAAAATTTAACTACACCCTTCAAAGTGTGTAAGAAAAATCGATTTAGAATTAAATTGAAATAAACTAATCAATCATATAATTTTTTAGAGTTTTTCAACATCAAATTCGGATAGATATTACTATGTCTCTACATTGTGGGGTCGATAATTTTATTGTTCTAAGCCCACGTACTCGAATATTTCTTTTATCACAAAGATCATTTTCCTTCTTAGATCTTCTTGATCCGTAAAATCCTTTTAGCATTTTGACCTTCTTATTTTATTTATAGAATAATACTATAATCTCCTTGTTGAAAAATTCTCTTATTCTTTATGATTCGGATAATGCGAAACTCTTTTTCCAAATAAATTTTATCAATAAATTTAAAAAAAAATAAGTTTAGCCACAAAATAAAAAAGGATATTTGAAGTTTCAAACGTAAATACGTAGGAAATGTAAAAATAAATAAATAAATATTAAATAAAATGGCTCTCCGCAAATAAGTTTAAAAAAATAAATTCATTGATATAGACAAAGCTGTTTGCTTAGATTATATTGATGCTTCAAAATATTTTAAGGACACTGAAATTCTCAAATTTATTATTAAAAAATAACGACATAAAAAGCGAATTTCTCACAAGAAAGGGAAAAAATAAACATTTGAAAAAATAGTCTTATAAGAAGATAAAACTGTTTTTGAAGTTTTAAATCTGATAATTTACCATCATTTGTAAAAAGTATAAAATTTAAAAACGAAATGAAAAATGCACTCAAAGGGAAAAAAATTGGGAAATGAATTAAAATAAAGAATCAGAAAAAGTAAAAATATGTAATTAAGATAACAAAAAGCCTTTAAAATAATTTTTTGCAATAAATCTTTGGGTAAACGAGTCTTAGTAATGGGTGCAAAAATATTTTATTTTACGCAATTCGTTTCAGGAATACAGTGAAATACAATATTACGATATACGATAAAAGATAAAAATAGCAATATTGCAAAATTTTTGATCGGTCTCCCTGACTAAACTATTGAGACCATAACAGGGTACAGAATGCTGACCTCCCCAATATAGTGAGTGATCTAAAAGATGGCTTGTTGATTTGCTTCTGCTCCGGGTTCTCGTAGCTTTTTTTCGATCTAACGGAATTTCTAAAATATTTTGGTGTATAGTTGCCATCAATTTTGATGTTGAGGTTTGTTATTTTACGTAATTCGTTTAAGGGATACAGTGAAATACGCAAAAGATAAAAAAAGCAATATTACAAAATTTTCGATCTGTCACCCTGACAAAACAATTGAGACCATTAGAGGGTAAAGAATGCTGACCTCCCAGTATAGTGATCTAGAAGATGGCTTGTTGATTTGTTTCTGCTCCGGGTTCCGATCAATTTAAGTTCTGACGTAAAATATCAACTGGAGGATTCTCTGAGTGGTTTTCGCTGTTTTTATCGACGTAACGAAAAGTTTAAAATATTTTGTTGTACAGTTGCCATTATTTTTAGCGTTGAGATAAACGAAATTTTTTTACTGTGTTTGCAGTCACATTTATTTATTTATTTTCCTGTTATAGTTTTTTAATTTACTTATTCATTTTTTTGTTTACTTGTTTCCTGACAACACGCATTAGAAACAATTAAATAGCTTCAATGGAAAAAAATATTTGTTTATGAATTAGTACATTTTAAGTATTATGTTCACTCTAATTCTTTCAAACAATTGTTATTTTGTCAATTTTATATAAATTCTTGCATCATAACTACAGTGCGGTATTTATGATTGCATTTAATTTACCTCAGCACCAAAAATGGTAGCAACTATACACAGAAAATTTTTATAGTGTGCATGCGAATTAGTTTCACATAAAAAGTCTTTTACGAAGGCAGGTTTGTCCCATTACTTCAGGGGTTTCATTGTCTTCGGGGCAGAGCTCAAAACTTTAAGATTATGGAGTTAAGCACTGATAGCTACAAATCCGATACGAATAAGTTGCTCTACGTCATTGATAAAATACTATCACAATAAAATATGTTTCACCATTAAATTTTTTGAATATTTTATGGTGAAAATATGTGGTATAAAATACAAAATATCCCCAGCAACTATTTTACATTGGTCCCAGTTGTGCTCAAAATTGGCTAATATGGGTCCTACAAGAACATGTACCGAAGGGACCAATATTGGTATATCTAGATTTTTTAATATTGGTGCTAGAATGGCTTTCAATATTGGAACAAGATTCATTTTTATCTAGGACCATTATTACAAAATATAGACACCCAAAAATTTACCCAACATTATGAGACCATAAGGGACCTAGATGGAACTGAATCGTGATTCATTATTGAAAGCCATTCTAGGACCAGTATTAAAAAATCTAGACAACCCAATGTTTACCCAATATTATGATTCCATAAGGGTCCTACACAGAAAATAATATTGGTCCATTATTGAAAGTCATTCTAGGACCAATATTGAAAAATCTAGACATCCCAATCCTTACCCAACATTGTAAGTCTATAAGGATCCTACATAGAAAATAATATTTGTCCATTATTGAAAACCATTCTAGGACCAATGTTACAAATATAGACACACCAATATTGGCTTGTAGAGTGTTGGTTGAGGCAAGCGTGTTCAGATCACACAAACGAGTCACCCATGTGGAGCTAGGTTAAAGGACCCCGTTGTGTCTGATCTAGACTGAGTAGCGACAGCACGAAGAGATCGATGTCGCAGTCACAATTTTCAAGTTAATTGTTCACTATGTCCATCCTTCAAACTATTCGTGTTCATATTAGGGTCGACGTTTCTGTTCGAGATACGCTTGTTCAGATCACGACTGAAAGTCACTTATGCGGAGTGTTCGTTGAGGTAAGAGTGCCATTCTTGTGGGGCTAGGTTACCGACAACGTCAATCTTCATCTATTAAGAGGAGACCCAAGACAAAATCAAGTTAACATGACTAATATACTAGTGAACTGGAATTTAAAAGTTTTAGTGGTAGCTACGCTACAGGCTCTATATCGTAAGCTTACAAGAATCCTATACAGAAATTATTATTGGTCCTGTGTTCAAGACCATTCCTGGGCCAATATTAAAAGATTTAGACATCCCAATAGTGGTCCGATATTGTAAACCTATAAAGGTCTTACAAACAAATAAATATTTGGTCAGAATATAAAGCCATTCCAGGACCTAAAACTTATACATCTCAATATCGATCCGCTATCGAAAACCATTCTATTACCATTGTTTAGAAATATACAAGAGACCATTACAGGCTTATTATAAAGGACCAGTTTTGGATTTACATCTATTGAATACAAAACTTAAAATATTTTAATAATATCCGTTTCCATATCTAGTTCCCTAATAAGTGATTTACAATGCAAACAAACCTACCTGTAACAGATTTCTCTTTTTTACTCATAAGACATTTTAATTCATTTTACAATAGTCCAAGTATAATATAAACATTCACCTTCTGAAAAGGAATATTTTTCCTTTGTTTGTCTATTAAACTTCTGGTAATTCACATAAAATATTGGTAAAATTATACAGGATTGAAAGAAAATTTTTGTTTAGGATCATTTATTTTATTTAGGATTATTTATTACGACAATTTTTACGAATTCTACGACAATTATTTATTAAGGAAACGCTTTGTCTCTCAGCTGATCTAAATATCTCAAAAATTAGTTAATTAATAGAACAATTAAACACACATGTTTTTAAAGGAGAATATGCTTTTACTCATTATACGATTTTTGGGGGCAATATGGTACGATTTGGCGTAGAAAACTAAGCGATGTAAGGGATCTTAAAAATTTATTCTTATTCTTGATATTGTGGGAAGTTTAAAAATAGATTGCTTAAGCTGCACTAGAGCTATCGGCTACATTTTAGAGTGGGTTTACAAAACAAAATGCGTAATACGATTAAGCACTGTCTTTACTGCATCATTGGAAATGATTTTCCCCTTGGTTAGAACGGCAAGTTTCTGGTCAAAATTTATGTTTGATGCTGCAACAGATAAAAATTGGATTGATAAAGCTGCATTTGAACTATTGGCGATATTTTAGAACGGGGTTCAGAAGATGTGATGCGCAATCCAATTAAATATTCGGTCTTAACCGAATTACTGAAAATGATAACTATAAAACATTTTCACCCAGAGCCGTGGTGGCTCAGGGAACAGAGCTTTCGCTTTCCAATGAGGTGAACTGGGTACGAATCCCAACAATGACCGACAGATACGAATTCCGCACCCGGGTCATACCGGATGCGAGCTGGCATTTGGGTTGGCTGTTCAACGGCGGTTATAAAATTTCGATTTCATTGTAAAAATAGCATTGGTAACATCGATGAGTTGGACACTTCTATATCGAACCGACATAGGCTGACTAAGAGCAATAAAATATCGGGTGAATCAGACAATTTTGAGTAGGATTTATATTGGCTTAATAACGGCTATAAAATATCTGTTAAGTCGAGCACTTCTATATCGAGCCAACAATGGCTTAATAACTGCTGTAAAATATCGGGTCAATCTGGCAATTCTATGTCGGGTTTATATTGGCTGAATAACGGCTATAAAACATCGATTGAATTGGACATTTCCATATCGAACCGACATATTCTGAATAACAACTATAAAATATCGGGTGAACTAAGCAAATCTGTATAGGGCTGATATTGGCGAAATAAGGGCAATAAATTATCGGGTGAATTGTATGATTCTATATTGGGTAAACATTGTCTGAATAGTGGGTATAAAATATCGGGTGAATCTAACAATTCTGTATATAACCTATATTGGTTGAGTAGTGGCTATAAAATATTGGGCTAATCAGACGATTTTAAATAGGTTCTATTGGCTGAATAACGGCTAAAAAATATCGGTTGAGTCTGACACTTCTATATAGAACCAACATAGGCTGAATAAGAGCTTTAAAGTATTGGGTGAACTTAACAAAGCTGTATAGAGCCGATATTGGATAAATAAGGAGAATAAGATATCGTGTGAATCATAGCCCTTCATCATAGCTATCGTCATAGCTATCGAGCTTCATCATAGCTATCGAGATAGCATCATCATAGCTATCGTGTCAAAATAATAGCCCTTTAAAACCTTGTTGAGCCAAGATTGGTGAATATTGGCCCAATGAGTTCCAAGTTATTTTGCTGTTAGGGATGTTTGGAAATATATATTTTATATGCTCGTATAGTATTATATGGAAGATATAATAATATCTACGGAAAAATACTGTGAAAAAAATCTGTTTATACATAATATAAATTTTTGCTCATCCCCACAAAAAAATTTGATTTTGGCTTCCAGTACATTGGTTTAGTAAACAAATTTTTGAATAAATTTTAATAACATAATTAGAAATTGTTACTAAATATATAGAAACGCAAGCGTTTTCTTTTCTATCAATCCAATTTCACTAACTAGATTCGTATACAGTCAGTTGCCTAAATTTTACGATAGCAATTAGTTTTTTTACACATACATAGAAATATGCATCTGTGTTAAAAATATTTTCAAATTTCAAATCTTTAAATTTACTAAAGACAACGCATGACGATAAATTTAAAGAGCAATCTTAGTAATGTATATTATAAATATGTCTTCTATTCTATTGTTCAGTAGCCTCAAAAGTGTGTTAAATAGCATAAATATGTAAACAAACATCAAATCCCTCCTGAATAAAATTTTCATCGATGAAATATTTCTTTTAGCAATTAAGTGTTAGTTAATAAAATTGATTTCATAATCATTTATATTATTAAAAACATTACTAATTAATGCAACAACTTAAATTAATAAGTCAAAAAATTTTGATTTTAGTAAGCATTTAAATTTGTGGTTAATTATATTTACGATAAACTTTGATCATAATAGTGATTCTAATATTATGCAGTTTTGAAAAATGGCTAGTTAGGTTTTAATAGTATGAATATAAAGCAAACGTAATGCCAATAAGCCTTTGAATTGCTTGCAAACTAGAGTGTCTAGACAAACTTAATCAGGATATGAAGAATGGATTAGTTTGGTTTGGGAAAACAGTTTTTTGTGATTGTCTTTAAAAGGATTTTTAATATAAAAAGATAAAATACTTCAGTCGCACTTTTTTCCCATTGATTTTGTTTGAGGAATTCTTTCATTAGATTTTAAGAATTCATAAACGAAACTTAAAATAATAAAAAATATTATAAATAAGGCAGAAAATTAATTGTATTGGATCAAATTTATCTTGATATTTTTTCTATATTTTCTTATGAAAAGAAAATTTGATCTTATCAAGAAGAAAGAAAGAAAGCGTATTTGATCGAAAACCTACGTTTTATTGCATTTTTATACATTCATACCATTTATTTGTATTAAAAATACGAATATAAGATTTTTCCATTGTCACTTATTTTAATCTTTCCGATTTTGTTATCTTCAGAAGAAAATAGTTTCCATTTAAGTCAAAAATAAAGAGAATTAATATAAATATCTAAAAATACGAATAATAAACCTTTTAAATCTTATTTTTATTTTGAATATGAAGAAACCTAACAATAAAAGGCTTTATAGGAGAAATTGGTTTTTAAACTAGGATAAAAAAATGGAATGCCAGGAATATTTTTTTTAGATTAAATAAGATTTGCTATATTTGTAAAGAAATGAAATATTAAGCTGATAAAAAGTTATAGAATGCATTTTATTTCTTTTATTTACCCATTTAAAAGGTAACTACATTGTTCCAATTTTGAAATTGAAAAATGACATCTAGTACATCTTTAAAAGTTTCAAAAAGGTATAAACTTTCCAAGTTTTTCGTTTGTTTTAGTTAGAATATTGAGGCATTTTGTCGATACTAATTTAAAAAAGTTAATACATATTTTGAAACTTTTTATAAGTGAAAAAGTTTAATACATATTTAACTTATGAAAAGCTAACAAAAATTTACTTGATATTTGTGCCTGAAAATATTGAAAAATACCTTTGTTACCACTAGGTCCCTCCTAATTTAGATGATAATTAAAAATTTGATGATTCAGAATTGATAATAAAAGTTGAATGCTGCTAAAATACTATAAATCTATAATAGTCAAAATTTTGATTGAAACGTTGATCAAAAATTACCAAATATTATTAGCTTTTTAGTGTTTCAACGAAAATCAATAAAGATAATAAGGAAAATTCAAATATTTATTTAATTTTAAGAAAACGGGTAAATTATTTGGCGTATATGTCAAAAAATTTTTTTGTCAAATGATTTGAATGCATTAAAATTCGACGTAAAAAATCTTACCAAGCATTTTTTAAAACATTATATTTTGCCACATTTTTTGTGCTTTTCAAGAAAAAAAATTTAAAACATTGCATGGTTACTATGCATTGCATGAAAAACTAATCATTTAGACTAATTAGAACTTGATCAATATCATTGTAAAAATACATTAGGTAGCTGAAAGATTAAAGCTTTTGAAGTTTCTCCTTAGATTCACGAGATTCGAATTAACTAATTGAAAGTTTACTATTGTAATTGAAAAGTTGAAAAGCGCAATTTAAATTCCAATGTCAAATTCGCTCTTGTGATTACCAAATGAATTCTGTTCCTGGAATTCTCAGATCTCTTTCTCATTACCTAATTGAGAGGGTTTCCATGCAAGATATAGAAGTTAGGCGCAATTGAAGTCAAGAGGGAGCTGCTCGTTTAAAATTCCATTTAGGAATTGTCCAGAGTTTGAGTTAGCAGCGTTATTTGTATATAGTAGATCTGTGCATATTAGAAGAGACTTTCGAAAAGGATAATTAAAATAAATGAACTTGCATTAAACTAGATATGTCTGAAACCACGTAAAGTATTCATTTTGAAATTTTAAGAAAGTTTTACTGGGAAAAAAATAATTTAAATAATAAAAGGTTTCTTAGTGTTAAATAATATTTCTGAGACAGTTTTGGTGTCAGTTTAAACATCAAAATTATTTTCTTGAAAATATTTAGCTGAAAGATAATAATAGCACTGGGGAACAATTTTGGGTGTTTTGTTTTCTGTTGCATGGGAATTTTTTACGAATCTTGGATATTTTCATCTCACTGATATCAAATCTGCAATTGGTCTCGATCTCCAAGCCTCAGTTTTTTTTTATTAATTATATTTTTAGTCTATTTTTTGCCGAAATACAAAAGTTTAGAAACATTATATATAACAGGAAATGCCTGGAAATGTCCCCGTACGCCGCTAGATGCGCTTCCCTATTATGAACTTTTTCTTTGTGTACTTTGTGTGAATAGGTCATAAAAAGGAAGCGTACCTCCGCGAATGGCGACATTTTCGAGCATGGTTAATATGTAATTATTATTCACGAGTTTTTTCTCATTACCTTTTACTTCACATACAAATAAAGAAACATCATTAATAATAATCGGTCCATAAAATAGGCGGAGGAATTGCTCAGGTTCTTAAGGGACAAAACTTGAAACTGTAAGCTCTTTATTTTTAAATCTATTTTTAAAACAGGATGGGAATTATTAATTGTGTGAACGTGTTTCGTTTTGAATAATGAATTGAGGAAGAGAATTTAGACAAAAGAAATAATGTTTAAAAAAAAATTATTAAAGCTTTATAAACATAAGGAAACAGGTAAGCTTGTTTTATATAAGAGATAAAATCGAAAAAGGGAAATACGTCCAAAATAAGGATACGACAATTAAATTTTGCAATAAAATTTAATATAGAATTTTCACTTTTAAAGTGATAGTTTTGAAATACATAACTTTTACCCGAGATAAGTATGGTTATTTTGTTCTGGTAATGAAATACCGTTGCAATAACGTGATAAACACGAATAAACAAGTTCGTAAGACCGGTAGCTGCTTCGGTAAAATAAGCAAACTTCGTCATCAGTATAAAGGTATAAAAATTATTTTTTAATATAGGTATTAATGCTTTGATCCTTATTTATTTATTATTGAACTTAGGAAATTCTATATTATTTTGATTGAAATAAATGCATGAAATATGGTTCACTCTTCAGTTAAAAGCCGAGTAAGCTATTAGAATAGTTAATTTGTAAATACAATGTTAAAAACTTTTTTTATGCAGATTTTATGTCTCTTTTAATATTTTGTCGTGACCGGGGTATCTTTAAAACGTCTTTTAATATTTTTAATGCGGACTAAAAAAATTTGATAGTATCAACTTGTGGTATTTTATGATACTATAAATTATGATACTGTAATTAATTTATCTGTATTGTGCATTTTTATAAACGAATAAGACGACTTTTAGAACAGTTTAAATAAATGGTATTCATTCGAAACCTTTATCCAATTATACTTTTAAATGTTTATTTTTGAATGAAATATACACTCAGTAAAAAATAATTGTAACTTCGGTAAAAAAATCTATTTCTTAAAATTGTTTAAAGATAAGTACAGATTTTTGTTTTTAATCGTTATTCGCACACTACAAAAAATTCCAGATTTTTCTTTTCTTTTTCCTTTAACCGTTTAAAGCTGCTTTTTACCAACAATTTTCAGTTAAAAGCCGTGTGAGCTATTAGAATAGTTAATTTGTAAACACAATGTTAAAAACTTTTTTTATGCAGATTTTATGTCTCTTTTAATGTTTTTTCGTGACAGGGAAATCTTTAAAATATCTTTTAATATTTTTAATGCGGATTTAAAAAATTTGATTGTTTTAACTTGTGGTATTTTATGATACTATAAATTATGATACTGTAATTAATTTATCTGTATTGTGCATTTTTATAAACGAATAAGACGACTTTTAGAACAGTTTAAATAAATGGTATTCATTCGAAACCTTTATCCAATTATGCTTTTAAATGTGTATTTTTGAATGAAATCTACACACTGTGAAAAATAATTGTAACTTCGGTTAAAAAAAAAACCTATTTCTTAAAATTGTTTAAAGGTAAGTACAGATTTTTGATTTTTAATCGTTATTCGCACACTACAAAAAATTCCAGATTTTTCTTCTTTTTTTTCCTTTAACCGTTTAAATCTGCTTTTTACCAACACTTTTCAGTTAAAAGCCGTGTAAGCTATTAGAATAGTTAATTTGTAAATACAATGTTAAAAACTTTTTTTATGCAGATTTTATGTCTCTTTTAATGTTTTTTCGTGACCGAGAAATCTTTAAAATGTCTTTTAATATTTTTAATGCGGATTTAAAAAATTTGATTGTTTTAACTTGTGGTATTTTATGATACTATAAATTATGATACTGTAATTAATTTATCTGTATTGTGCATTTTTATAAACGAATAAGACGACTTTTAGAACAGTTTAAATAAATGGTATTCATTCGAAACCTTTATCCAATTATGCTTTTAAATGTGTATTTTTGAATGAAATCTACACACTGTGAAAAATAATTGTAACTTCGATAAAAAAAAACCTATTTTTTAAAATTGTTTAAAGATAAGTACAGATTTTCGATTTTTAATAACACAAACATATTTTATAAAACATATTTTTAAAACACTACAAAAAATTTCAGATTTTACTTCTTTTTCTTCTTTTTACCAAACAGTTTTTCTCTGTTTTTCCCCCTAATCATAAGCGGATTAAAACTGTCAGTTCAAATTCTAGTTTGTGCCATGCAGTTTTGATTACCGTAAGATAATTTTTTCTTTTTTCAAGTCATTTGACGATTATTTCTTATGCTTGCTCTTACTTTTCAAATAATATTTAATGCTTTTGATGAACATCTTAAATAAATTTGCGATTCAACCTCATTTTTAAAATAGCACTCAACCTAATTATTATCTGTCTTAAGATATAAATTTTTGGTAAGCTAAATTGACAGGCATTTTCATAAGAGTTAACTGATATAGTTTTAAACGTTTTAACATTCAAAATTTTTTTCATTAAGACTGTTAAGATAAAGTCAGTTTAAGATTTTTCTTTATACGCAAAAGCAATAGCTTACGTGGCGCAGGGGACAAATGCACGCGCCTCCCAATAAGGTGTCCTGGGTTCAAATCCTAGCGTTGACTGCTCGTACTAATGCTGAAGTTCATTAAGTTTTTTGTTTATAAAAACAACATAATTTTTTTGTTAAAATAACAGTACTTATCTGTTTAACAACAGATTTAGAGCTTATTACAGAAGATACAGGAGTAAAGTTTTAATATACTTAAAAGCATATAATCTTATTTTTTATTTTAGAACTGATTTTGTTTTACCTTTAAAAAAATCAGCAAAGCTTTAATTGTCAAATGTTTAATTAACCTTCAGAGCATTTAAAATACCAATAAATGTATTGATCCTTTTTAAATGCAAACGATAATATGTAGCTACTGTTTCTATTAGTTGTAGCTACATAGAACAGTAATGATTGTTCTATATCATCTTTATTCCAATTAGTAGAAATGTCGTCACCAGTGGCGTAGTTTTGGCGAGGGTTTGGGGGGAAAAAACCCCTCCAAAATTATACATTACTTGACTAATGAGTTACTCGATTCGGAAGTAAGATAAGTAGGTTCGGTAAGTAGACATAAAAAATTTTCATTATTCATTTTTCTCTTTGTGTACTTTGTGTGAGTAGG
>NC_092214.1:66299409-66371459 GCF_043381705.1 Parasteatoda tepidariorum
TATATATATATATATATATCTGTGTGTGTGTGTCAGAAGGCGTAATCCCCTCCAAACATAAAACTATGCCACACAATATAAAGTTAATTAAATAAATCATCAGAAGATGTCGTAGAAGATGAAGAGATTCATATCGCTGCGGTGTCACTACTTACACTTACAGACCTTTAATCTGTACAGCATAATACAATTACATCATATATACTTGAAAAATTGTTGAAACTTTCATATTATGAAATCACTTTCAGTGTTAGTTTAACCTGACTGTCAAAAATAGGGTATCTTTTTTAATTGTGGTCAAACTATGAGTTTAGGGTGAATTTTTGATTTTAAAAAAATTTTAGGTACTTTAATTAAAACAGATTTATTAAAGAAAATTTTGTTTGAGTAATTGTACAAGAGATATTGTAAACGGTATATAAAACCATATAGGGATTTTATCTCTGAGAAATCTTTATTTATTCGGAGAAAAAAACTGTACAAGAGAAGCAAAAATTAAAATCTATGTAGATAGTATTCATAAAAGCGTGATAAAATAATGTTAGCTAAGTTTAATCTCTGTTATTTACAAAACATACCCATATGTATATTTTCGGAATCATTTTGACTCAAGCAAACATTGTAGCAATGTAGCTCTTTTGATAGTTGCCGGTAAACCACAGTTGAGGCAATATTAAAAAAAACTTCTTTTCTATTGCTTAAGTGAGTTTATGATTATGAAATTTTGAAAGTATAATAGTAAAATTATTTGTTAAAGTTTAATAGTAAAATTATTTGTTTTAAAAGTTTAGTCTAAGTACGTTCCCTTATCATAAAATAATAGCTAGCTATTAAATAATTTTAGTATAATTTAATGTTAAAGTAAGTAAATTTTTATAATTTTTGAAGAAAAATGGAAAGCTGAAGTAGCCTCAAATCTCTTTAAATGGCCATTAAAATCTTTACATCATCCATATTACTGAAATATATTACTTATTTATCAAAAATGTATCGTTTCACAAATTATAGTCTCATAAGCCTGTTGCTAATAATTTTTATCCTTCTAATCTTAATTTCGTAAAAATTGTAAAAAAAAATGGGTCATTGGATTTATTGTACAATTTTTCATAATTTTTAAAAATCAGAGGGATAGAAAACTTTTTTTCCGCATTCTGAATAAAAATTTTCACAAACAAGTAATTTTAAGAATCAAATTTAGACGGTAAATATTTTTTAAATAATTTAATTTAAGGTTTGTATTGTAAAAATTCTATTGATTTCTTTTAGTATTTATTATTTTAAATTATTAATTTTTTAGTAACGTCATATTAGACATTTACTTTTATTGCCCTTAACTTTATTTTCTAGAGGCATAACTGGGTAGTAAATTATTTACCTAGTGAAAGATAATTAAACATGTTTTTGTGCTCTTTTTATTTATGTAATGCGAACCAACTATAATTTCATGATTTATGAATCAGTAATATAATCAGTAAACCCGTTTTATGATGAAAAAAAATTATCTTTACCAAGAAATAAATGTTGTTACATAATAAATAATGATATTGTTTGACTATGAATCTAATATGCAACTAGCACCGAACTTTATTGATTACAAGTTACAGGTAATGAAATATTTCGTTTTTTTTGTTTTTTGTTTTATCAAATGCTAACTATTTTCAATAGCAAATGCTCTAGTCCGTTAAAAGTGGTATATGTATTTAAAGATTAAGTTCAGAAATATTTCGTTTCTTTCTTATGTTCTTTCCCATCTATTTCTTATATAAGGGTAGTTACAATTCTTATTTTTTATAACTAATATTATAAAAGCTTTTTAAATTATAAGGAATATTATGGACTTAGAATAACATAGTATGTTACAACATTAGTCAAATTATTATAATATTTTTTCTGTAATTTTAAGCTCGCAAGGACATTTATTGGAAAATAATATTTTTCAAAATCATGTTATATATTAAAAAAGTTCATGTATCATTTGTCATTGTGAGAATATCTGTACCAGATTTTTATAACAGTGTTTGTACAGTATAATGTTAAAAAATATTTTTAGTTTTGTCATGAACTAAATAAAGTGTTTTAAGCACAGATCTCTTCTGGAAAATATAAAAAATAATGTTAGAGGATTTTCATTTGCACTGACTTTCTATATAAATATAGAATAAAGGTTATATTTAAAAAAATATATTTAATCTCTGACGCGTCGAATCAAAACTTTAATCTAGCAACTGAAGGTCCTACCAAATATTAAACTAATCATAAAACATGGAACATTTATTAAAATATGGTAAATAAAACACGCTTTAATCATGAGTTTTTTGCTTTTTCTTTGCTCCGATGAATGATCAGGAACAAAAAAAAAATTATTGTTATAATTTGGCCAGCACCGAACATTTATGCAACTGAATGGCATATTGAAGAATTCAGTAGTATTAAAAGCTGATATTAGTTTTACACGGTCCAGTCATATTACTGTGACCACATGGCAAAAGCTAGAAAATTTTAAAAACAAATTAAATTAATTAATTTAAAAGATTGAAAATTTTCTATCGATTTCTTATACTATACTAATATATTTCTTATACAAGGGTACTATCTTATTTCTTATATAAGGGTAGTCCAAATTTATATTTTTTAAAACTAATGTTATAAAAGCTTTTTAAATTATGAATATTATGGATTTAAAATTACATAGTATGTAATAGCGTTAGCTAAATTATTATAATATTTTTTCTGTAATTTCAATCTCGCAATGATATTTATTGGAAAATAATATTTTTAAATGTCATGTTATATATTAAAAGTGTTCATATGTCTTTTGCCATAGGGACAATATCTGTACCAGAGTTTTATAACAGTGTTTGTATAGTACAGTATTAAAAATGTTTCTTACTGCATTTATGAACTAAATAAAGCTTTTTAAGCACAGATCTTTTCTTGAAAATATAAAAAATAATGTTAAAGGATTTTCTTTTGCACTAACTTTCTATAGAAATATAGAATAAAGGTTATATTAAAAAAATGTATTTCATAGCTGACACGTCAAATCAAAGCTTTAATACAGCAACAGAAGGTCCTACCAAATATTAAAATAATCACAAAATATGGAGCATTTATTAAAATATGGTAGAGAAAACACTCTTAACAATCATGAGTTTTTGCCTTTTCCTTTACGCCAATGAATGATCAGGAACAAAAGAAAATTATTATTATAATAATATGGCCAGCACGGTACATTTGTGCAACTGAATGACATTTCGAGGAATTCGGTAGCATTAAAAGCTGATATTAGTTTCACACAGTTCAGTCATATTACTGCGACCACTTATCAAAAGCTAGAAAATTTAAAATACAAATGAAAATTAATTAACTTAAAATTTTAAACATGAAATCATAAATAAAAATATCACGAGACTATAAAAAATACATTTTAATTTCACCTTTATCACTTTTAATAAAAATTTCCTACGGGAAAGATGCTAACGTTTATGAGAAACAATAACCGGTGTACTTTTATCTTTTGAAACATATCATCACACATAACTAATTTTGATAAATTTCTGACATCTAGGAATCGCGTAAAAATAGGCTATGGAATGACTGAGAAATTTAAAAGAAACCATGTACACTCATTACGTCCAGAGACTCTTTGGCCAAAATGTATTAGTTTTTTAATTCATTACTTTCTTCCTTTTTTTTTCCTTTATTGTGACTAATTTAAAAATTATACTGTTCCTAATAAACTGATTATTTTAGTTTTATTTGACACTTCGATCTTTTTTTAAACTTGACAGTTAAATTATTTCTCACTACTGTTTACTTATGGAGTAACACCAATATAAAAATTCCTTTCATATTATAATAAGGCTATTTTAATTTTAAATGATATGAATAGCCTTTCCGATTATAAAGCTAAAATGTGCAATTTTTTAAACTGAGTTTTTCTAAAGAAAAGCACTTTTAGCTTGAAGCCTTATCAGCTAAATCACTAGTTTACACATGGAAAAAATAGCTTTTCTTCTTTTTAATTATTGCTTAAGTTTTGGAAAAAAGAAAAATTCAGAATGAAAAAGAGTATGTCAATTCCAATTACGGTAACTATGACGCTGTAGGCTTAAAAAAAATTGTTATTTTTCAAAAAGAATATTCTTATTTTTTTCTAAAATTGCATGTTGAAAAGGAAGCTTAAGCCAATAAAATTATAAGAATGCAATTAGTATAATCGGATTTTCTATAAGTTATAATGGAAATTTAAGTCTTTTTTCCCTTTTGCTTTATTATATAAGCATTTACGAACTTTAAGTGTGCCTAAAAATATGCATTTTTAGTGAAGTAAGAAGAAAATTTAAAAATTAAAACTCGAATCTTCAAACAATTGTATCGGTTGCCTGTTTTAAACATACAGGTAGAAAAAAGTTGTTCATTTAAAAGAAATATCCATTTATATTTTTCATGTCTTTAGTGTTTTAAATTAGCGTTTTCTCTTTTTAATAAAAACATTTTCTGATTTCAATTGAATTTTTTTGATATCAACTTTTATTAAAATGTATGTAGCATCTTGTTTTTAATTTGAAACATAGTGTTTTTACACTGTAAAAAATTTATATAAATTCTACAGTAAAAGAAACATATTCCTTACAGAAAAAATTGCTTAAAGATATGTACAGATTTTTTTCTTCTTTTTTTTTCGTTTTTTTTTTTGTTTCTGCCTTGACTCCGTTTCTGTTCTTTTTTTTTTCCCGCATATTTGACGATTCAAAACTTTTTTTTTACAAACTGTTCTGCTTTTTAGCTGATAATTCAAATTGCGGTTTTTGCCGTCGAGTTTTGCTTACCGTAAAATAACTTTATCGTTTTTCAAACTATATTACGATTATTTTCTCTCTTAATTATTTTAAGGTCTTTACCAACGTATAAATAAATTTGTGATTCGACTTTATTGATGAATTAATACTCTACCTGATTTTCCTTACGGACAAACAATTTTTAACATAACTTTATTAAAAATAAATAAATTACAAATAATAATAAGAATAGACTCATAAATAAATCGAATTGGTTTCAAAATGGCCTCTTTTTTCATCGATGCAGAGGCTCAAACGCCTATAAAAATTTTCAGCAATGGACCCCTAGTTTTCCACTTTTAATCTATCCTACCCCTGCCGGAGCGATAGCTTTAGCGAGTACTGTTGTATTCACCGTTTTTGTACAGAGCAAACGAACAATTTTCCACTGTCGTTTTAGACATAACTCAAAAATAGCAGATCTTTTACTTGACATTTTAAAAGAAAAAAGCAGAAATACAATATATAAACTCAACTTGAAGATATTTTATCAAATACAGGGTAATTCAAAATGAATACCGCGATTACAAGCGGCTATAACTGTTTAATGAAAAAGAATTTATCGATACAATTTAAACAGAATGTAGAAGGAACTTCAAAATTTTGTATACAGGCGTCACAGGATTTTTATGTGACTTGCCTTGGTCACACAGACAACATCAAGGCGGTAGTCCATTTCACCGTCAGCATCTCTACTCTGACTGATTCAACGATTTGAAAGATGTTGATTCAAAAATGTGCGAACTATCGTACCCCTGTATACTATTGCTTCAACTTGCTGCAAGATGTAATCCGTAGAATCAGTATCTAGCAGTGGCATTACCCTTACGAAAATTTAAGGTATTTCTGAGGTTGTTTTGAGGTGCTGAGGCTATTTTGAAGTATATATGAGGTATATTTGAGGTTTGTAAGAAAACAACCATAAAAATTATACATCACAAAGGTTATAACTGAGGTGTACGAGGTTATTTTACATACACTTCAGCTCATTTTGCGGTTGTTTAAAATTCACTTCAAATCAACCAGACAGATGAGGTGATTTTCAGGATATACAGGTTTTTTTCTGACACTTATAACAAAAGAGGTATTAATGAGGTAGAGAAAAAAATCTTTATATTTATTATGAACTATAAAAAAATTACCTCATTTCAACTTAAGAGAATGAGATACTTATTAAGGTGTATGAAGTCATTTTATTTATACCTAAGCTTATTTTAATGTTGTTTTAAATTAACTTTATATCAATCAGACTGATATGGTGATTTCAAAGGAATGCCAAGCTGTTTTTCTGACACTTTTAACAAAAGAGGTATTTATGAGGTGAAAAAAATTATCTTATTTCAATTAAAGAGAGTGAGGTTTCTATTGAGGTGTATGAAGTTATTTTATTTATACCTAAGCTTATTTTGAGGTTATTTTAAATTCATTTCATATCAACCAGTCTGATGAGGTGATTCTCAAGGTTGTTTTTCAGACACTCATAACAAAAGAGGTATTTATGAGGCATAAAAAATTTACCTTACTTCAACTAAAGAGAGTCAGATATTTATTGAGGTGAATGAAGTCATTCTATGTATACCTAAGCTTATTTTAAGGTTGTTTAAAATGCACATCATATTAACTGGCTCACTTCCCAGAGTTCCGTGCGAGACGGCGAATGGCGTGCATGTTGACAATCGAAAGTCAATGCGAAATTCGGTAAGTGTGTTTGACATTAATTGATTTAGTTTTATCACTTTTAATCAAATATGCTTCAATATTCAAACTTAAATTTTATTATATTTGTTTTACAGACGCGTCCTGATCCTAAATAATTAAAGTCGAAGGATATTTTTAGAGACTATTGTTGTAGGCTTAACAATAAGAGAAAAAAATCGGAATATTTCTCGTCGCTGTTTAGGGTAACGCTACTGGTGAATCGTTACAACAGGTTTCACTCAGTATTATTTTACTGTTTGCTATTTATTCAATTAAAATTATTTTTTTCATTTTGATTAAATGTATATGTTTTAACGTAGTAGTATGCAAGCTGATTAACTGAATAAAGTGTTCATAACTTCTCTTATAAATAAATAATTGAAAATTAAAAGATTTTAAATTAGCAATTTTGCTTCGAAATTTTACTACAACTGTATGCTGATCGTTTGCTTGGATACCTGCATGTATAAGCAAAGTATATTGTTGTTTATGAATGAAAATATGTATAACACTGCATTTTAAATCTGATTAACATGCGATTTTTTTTAAATATATATATATATAATTTAAATATATATTAAATATATATATATATATTAACTGGCTAGCAAGTTACTGCTCAGCCTTCCCCTGGGAAATAGTTCAGCATTTGTACCAAAAAAATAGAGTAATCTCACATAATAACTACTGAATTTATGTAATTGTTGATAACAATAGTTTGCCTGATATTTGATAATTGTAAACTAATAACTGTACTAGCTCACTTTTTCATGTTTCATCCCAGAACAGTAATTTTTCACNTCAGCCTTCCCCTGTGAAATAGTTCAGCATTTATACCAAAAAAATAGAGTAATCTTACATAATAACTACTGAATTTATGTAATTGTTGATAACAATAGTTTGCCTGATATTTGATAATTGTAAACCAATAACTGTACTAGCTCACTTCTTCATGTTTCATCCCAAAACTGTAATTTTTCACTACATGTTATTTTTTCGCAATTTACCCATGTTAATTATTTACTAAGCAGATTGTTATTACATATTAGAGTATTAAGCAGAATGAAATAATACCCGATTTCAAGTATATGATAATTTGCTTCAAGATTAGGAGCATTTTTATGCAGCTGCTCATGGTTCACTACTTAAAAAATTAGCAGATTTCGGAAATCATAAATGTTTTAGAAATAAGTCAGTATTGTTTCTTATGTATTTTTAATGCTAAATCGAATAAAATCAATAGCAAATAAAATTGTTTTGAACTTCACCTTATGAGATATGTTTTTATATTTAAGCAAATGATTGTAGCAACTAAGATTTAGTTTAATTCCAGTCTAATATAAGTTACATAAGAAATATTTTACTCAACCACTTTTAAAAGCATTATTTCAAATAGTTCTCTCTTAGACATTTTCCTCTCGTAAAATTGTTCTCAACTTTAACACAAATACTCCTATCAGCTTATGGCTTGTGACAAAAACGGACATCCTTTTCAAAATCAGTGTCAAAAATTTTTTAAAAAAACTTTCAGTTTTATGAAATCTTTCAAAAAGTTTAAAAATATAGACTAGTTTTATTGACTAGTATAATTGTATTGACTAGTATAATTGTATAACTAGTATTGACTAATATAGACTAGTTATTGAATTTATGTAAGGATTTGTAAGAAAAAAGAAAGAAAATCTAATTATGAGGCTTACAAGTAGCATAATAAAAGATAAATGGGAAAAGTGTTAAAATTTCCTAATAAGATTGGAATTATAGTTTTGAATTTCTATAAAAGTTGTTAATGCTAGTACTTTCTTCAGTGTATTTTATTTTGCGGTTGTGGTATTTATCACACTTTTAAACGCTTTTAGCTATTAGGATTGAATAGAAATGACAGAAGTAGAATGCCATTTATCTGAAAAAGGAAATTAATTTCATCCAGTTATTTTAAATCATGAAGAAAAGAAACAATATATAGTTTCTAATATTTCATTGTTTTCAAACCTGCTGTTATTATAGTAAATATGACTTTCTTACTAACTCATATTTTATTCTTTTAGGTTCCAATACTTCCAACTTTCAACAGGGAGACGATATAATTATTTAAAATATTTTTGATGGTTTGCAAAGAAAAATGAAACTGTAGTTTCAAATAAAGTATTTGGAATGTCTGCTTATCAATTATTTAAATTTACAGCTTTATAGCTTTAAAAATCCATGCACCTTAGACATCTACCTTATGAAAATGTGAGTTCGCACAAATAATTTTTTTAACTGTAGAATTCGAATAAGTGTCATTTCAAGATAATATAATTGAACCTATTAAAATAAAAGAAGAATTATGTATTTGAAATTTTCTTTTATAGCTTAACAAAAGAAGCAATTACTGTCGAAGGCGTAATATTAAAATCTTTAGGTTGATAAATGATGTGTAACATGACACACCTTAAGTTGATAAAAAAAATACCTTTACAAGCATAAAAATATCTACTTGAGGTTGAAATATTACAACCTGGGGTAAAGCATAAAACACCTCACATTAGTGAAAAATTACTTTTACAACTGTCAAAATAAAAAAGAAGAAAAACACACTTGAGGTAAATCCAGAATAACCTGAAGTGTTAAATGAAACACCTTAGGCTGTTGAATAAATATTTCTGCAGGTACCAAAAAAATATACTTTAGCTTGATAAGTAATAACCTAAGGTTGAAAACGAGACACCTTAAAGTAGAAAATATCTATTTTTCCCCAGATGTACGATGAAACACCTCAGGTTGATGCATATATACTTCTAGAGGTATATTTGAGGCAAATTTTGAGGTATACATTTGCACCGTTTTCATTCTAACGTCGTATTTATACCTTTGAAAAATACCTTATTTATACCTAAAAAATACCTTCCAACAACGCTTTTGGGGTTTTTGACGCAAGAAATGTCCTCAGACTGGTTGCGCAAAACTTCTAAATTCGTGTCTTATGTATTTCTGTAAATAACGTTATTTTAAATATACAGTTTAAATTTGAAGTTAATTTATGAAGTTTCGTGTTCGAGTTGTAGCATGTAGCTTTCAAAAACGCTTCTGAGTTTTCTGACGCAAGAAATGTTCTCAGACTGGTTTCGCAAAAATTCAAAATTCAAGCATCTATAACAGTACTAAGAAGTTTTGTCTACTCACAAATATTTGGGTATATCACTTTAGGGTACAGTGTAATCTGTCAAATTGACCATCCTTGTTAGTTGACCACCTGTCTAAGTTGACCTCTACTACCAAAAACTAAATTTGTACTATTTAATTAAAGAGAAATTTTTTTGTAGCCTAACTACCTATCTATCTTGCATGTTGACCGCTAAAATAAAGTAAAATTTTCTTGGAATGTTTTTGAATGCTATTCTAAATCTTTTAAAAGTTGACCGAAGTTCAGGAGATTCTCGGGAGATTACTTTTCAGGAGATCACTTTTCCGGCAATTTTTCTTACTATTTTTTATAAATTAGAATTTCACTGATAGGAAGCTCTGATATATTAGGAATTATTTATAGTAAACAATTAGAATACATCAGTTACGAATTATGCAAACTTGTTTCTTTTTAAACAATTAAGTTTAATATAAACTTATGTAATCCCAATTCATTCTGGTAATTAATCTCATTCTTTAAAATTCGCGTGGAAATTTATAAATAAACCTTTAAATTCCTGCTCAAAAATTTAAATTGCATTTAACTTTATTTTGATTAATAACATATAAGAAATACATGAATAGCATGAACAATGTGAATTACACGATATATATATAAACAATACATTAGAAATGATATTAAAAATATTACTCATACCCTATATAAGTTGATCACCTGTCTGAATTACTACTATACCGCAAGTAGTCAACTTGCACAAATTTCACTTTTGAATTTTTAGGGGAAAAAAATGGCATTTTAAAAATTCTACCATGGTAACCTTAACTTAAAACAATGTTTTAACATTATATGCAGCAAAAATTATTTTGCATTTTCCTTCTAACGTATAAATGTAATTCTTTAACTTTTATGTGAATTACTTAAAATATAATATTCATTCTCAAAACAACTTTAAAGTATTTAGTAATAAAAATATGCTTTTGGTATAGAAATTGTATTTCGATTTTCCTATTCAATGCTTTAATATAAAAATAGAGTAAAGGCTTTAAAAAATTTAAAAGATAAAACTAACAAGCGCGTAGCTTCCAAAAACGCTTTAGAGTTTTCTGACGCAAGAAATGTTCTCAGACTGGCTGCGAAAAAATTAAAAATTCATGACCTACGTATTTCTGTAAATAACGTTATTTTAACTATACAGTTTAAATTTGAGGTTAATTTAAGAAGTTTCGTTCGAATTGTAGCATGTAGCTTCCAAACATGTAGTTTCCAAAAGCGCTTTTAAGTTTTCTGAAGCAAGAAATGTTCTCAGACTGGCTGCGAAAAAAATTCAAACTTCATGACGTATGTATTTCTGTAAATAACGTTATTTTAAACATACAATTTAAATTTGAAGTTAATTTATTAAGTTTCGCTTTCGAATTTTAGCATGTAGCTTCCAAAAACGCTTTTGAGTTTTCTGATGCAAGAAATATTTCTCTAACTGGTTGATCAAAAATTCAAAATAAATTCAAGCACCTATAGCTGTACTAAGAAGTTTTACCTACTCACAAATCTTTTGGTATATCAGTTTAGGGTACGATGTAATCTGTTAAATTGACTACTTGTCTATGTTGACCTATACTACTACAAACTGAATTTATGCTATTTAATAAGAGAGAGCAAATTCTTCGTATCCTGACTACTTGTCTACCTTGTATGCTGACCGCTAAAATAAGGTAAAGCTTTCTTGGAATGTCATTGAATGCTATTCTTAATCTTGACCGAAGTTGACATAAGTTGACCGAAATAAAAATTTTCCGGAGATTTTCCATGCTATTTTTTATAAACTGGAATTTCGCTGATTGGTAAAATAGTATTATAAAAGCCTTTTGTGAGTTGACCTTATGGTAAAACTATGAAGGCTTTTGTAACAAATAGGTTAATACGTAAAAAAATAATAAATTTAGAAATACATACAATGTTTTCTAACTGAATACATGTTCTCTAACTGAATACATGATGATATTTTCGAATTATTTATAATAAATAACTAGAATACATCAGTAACGAATTATGCATATTTGTTTCTTTTTAAACAAATGAGTTTAATATTAAACTTGTATATACGTAATTCTTTCTGCTAATTAATCTCATTCTTTAAGATTCACATGGAAATTGATAAATAAACCTAAATTCCTGCTAAAAAAATTTCTGTTACATTTAACTTTATTTTGGTTAGTAACATATAAGAAATTCATGAGTAACATGAACAATGTGAATAACATTCTATATATTAAAAATAACACATTAGAAATGATACTAAAAATATGATTCATACCCTATATAAGTTGATCACGTGTTTAAATGAACTACTATACCACAAGTAGTCAACTTGCCCAAGTTTCACTTTATTAGGGAATTTTTTATGGAGAAAAAAAACGGTAGTTTCAAAATCACCTTAAAATCACCTTCAAAATCACCATGATCACCTTAACTTATTAAAGCGTTTTAACATTATATGCAGCAAAAATTATTTCATGTGTTCCTTCTAACATATGAATGTAATTCTCAAACCTTTATGTGAAATATTAAAATAATATGTAATATTCCTTTCTCAAAACGACTTTTAAGTAAAAAAGTATGCTTTTGGTATAGAATTCGTATTTCGATTTTCATATTCAATGCTTGGATATAAAAATTGAGTAAAAGCTATTAAAAAAATAAAATAAAATATTTTCTATAAAAACTCTGTGATTTAATTTAATTATAATATTGTTATTTTTTACTTTATAAAGGTACTAAAGAAAGCATTAAACAATTAGGAAAGATTTGCGGAATTATGGCAATTAAACCTTAGCAATCTTCATACTAAACAGTCACAATGTTATCCAAAGGATATGTGGTTATTCAATATTCCTTTTAAAATTACAACAGTTTGCAAAATGTGTAATTAAAATATCATATAGTACATAAAACATGTTATAGATAATGTGTAAAATGTTAGAGACGTGAATGAAACAAATATTAAAAAACTCAAAGTTGAGCATTTTTTCAAAAATGCAAAAATAACTACTTCTGAGTAAGAAGACATGAGCATTCTTTAATGTATGGTGATGCATTTTTGGTACTGTTAGAAATATTAAAATTATATAAATGTAATTAAATCTAGCTAAAATTTAATGATATGATGGTTGGATTTTGATATTAAATGATTTCTAGTTCATGATTTTCCCCTCTCTCTTTTGCTTATTTTAAATTTGATCCTTTATGTATCCAAATATCATTTAAAACCATAATTTTAAAAGTTATGATAGGTATTGTAATTAACAAACCATTGATTCTATCAGGATCTGAAGACATAAACTTTTTCATACAAAATTCAAAGACATAATTGAATTTACGAAGCAAAAAGCTTAATTGCATATTTGCATAAACATAAATTTTAACTATATACGTCAGATATAATTTATTGCTTAATTAACATAGTATTATAATCAAAAAGTGACTTCATTTAGGAAATATCTCAAAAAGACTTCAAACATTAGATATTTTGAAATATTTTGTATGCTTAGGGGATTATCAAACTTAACTTTACAAAATTTTTCTGATTTCATTTACATTAACCTACTCTGACAAATATACATGCCGATTTCAATGAATAAATTATTAGTGCCATCGAAATAAAAGCATTGAAATTGATGCATTTTAGATAATATTTTAATCTAGATACATTTAAATAATGTTTTTAAAAAAGCGTTAATGTCATTAAAAAATATTAAAATTCACCTTAAGATGTGTTAAGCTATAAACAGAGATGGCGAATGTTTTTCGATTAAAGTGCCAGTTAAACTGCGATTATTTTTTATTCTTTTGTGTTCCACTTAATAATTTTCTTCCTAAAAAACGATCTTTAAACCATTGTACAGTGATTTTAAATTATAGAATTACATTGCGTACTATATTTGGTGATAGTATAAAAATTATTTTAATAAAGTTTCGGTTTAATATCAAAGTACGGCAAGGTATCATAAAGCGGACACTCTTTGTGGTAAGCAATAAACTGAAATTGATGAAGTTAATGCAACATACTTTTCATAGATCTCTTCTACAATATGCACTTCCAGATTGGAAGGAATACTATATTTAGCCTTACATTCTGGAAAATTTACCTAATGGTACTAAATTGTACTTTTTTTAAATCCACCTACTATGAGCACTAGCTTTGGAGATGTTTTTTTTAAATGTTTTCAGAAAATGTTAATACATCAAAGTAATTTAATATGTTATTTTCGCGTGCCACCAAAATATCTGCCACGGGCCATTAAGTTACACGCGTACCGTAAATTCACCATCTCTGAGTCATAATATTAAATATTTTTTTAATTAAATACTTATTCATAATGCTTCTATTTCTGTCAAAATATGTATTTACTCGATGAAAGATTTTTTACTTACCTAAATTGATCTCGATTGTACACGTTTTCTTGTTTGATACTAAGAATTACCGGTCCAAGGGCTTCGTCATTTGTGAAATAATTCCAGTGTTCAGTTCCATAAAAATATTTCTCGTAAGTTTCTTCTTCAACTGACATCAACTCGAATTTCTTTTCTAATTCTTGGGGAGTATAATTAACATTTGGCATATCGTTTAGGCTGTTTGTTCCACTACATTCTACCCAATATCCTAGAATAATTTTAATAATGTGAGGAAAACCTTCGCAAGCTCCAGAACCTGGACATGCTTGGACAGGAATGGGAAATTGCAGAGTGGTGGAGCTTTTTCTACGCGCTTCAGCACAACCTAAACTCTGTCTCTTATAATCTCGAAGTTTTTGCATAAATTCATCGCCACTGCTCAAACCAGAAACATCTGCATAATGCAACGAACAGTATATTTTGTTTTGATACCGTCTCGCACGTTGTATGTTTTGACCAGCTAATCTTAATCCGCAGGTGTAGCAAACTAGACAATCTTCATGATAAGTAGAACCACCAACTGATGTATCGGGTACTGATATAGCAAGTCCATCTTCTAGAGCTTCTTCGCTTGGAGAAGCAGGAGGCCAAAGACCATTTGTCTGATGGTTCAAAATCGGGAGTTCGCAAATAAAGCACACGGAAGACATTGGATAGGCTTAAGGTCACTAAGATCGGTTAAGAATTGTCTTCATTTATAGAATGAATAAGGACAATTATTTTATTATCAAATTGAGTCTTATGCATTGTTTTTAATAGTTTCATAAAAATATTTGCCACACCTAAGAATTTCCTTAACTGGCAGTCTTAAAGCAGAGACATTCTATCGAAACATTACACGCATTATTTAATGTCCCGATATTAAATTTATTGTTAAACATCTTTAAAAATATAATTTAGATCAAAGAAACTAATTTAAAAGTTTCCATTAACCTTTCTTTTTTTAGAAATTACGATGAGGTGTTGAATTTTCATCTTTTGAAGAAAAAGTCAGTTTTTTGTATCAAAGGTTCAATAAATGTCATTATAGTACAGTGAATTCTTATAATATTAGATGAGTAATTCTGCTTAAAACTCATTAAAATGTCAGTTTCTGGCATAATATTTTTCAAAGATAGCAGATGATCTTTCTCTCCATACAAATCTCTTGTTATCCAAAACGAAATCATTTTTAATCTATAAAAAATATAGATAAAATAAGATTAGAGGTATAATTTAAAAGTGCATTTTTATGTTTTTTAAAAGTAAATAATCAAAACGTTTTGCAATATTCACGTTAATTTCTGTTAATAGATAAATTGTATAATAATACAGTGCACAAAATTAAAAAGAGAACATCTTAAAAATTTTCGATCTAAGGATTGGGTTTTCACACACTGAGATGCAAGCTTAATAATTCGAGGTACTAATTTAAAATATATTGAAGCATTTGTGCTGATAACATTTTAAGTCACAAAAATGAACGTTTTCTGAATAAACATAACTTTTATCGGCGGATTTAGATTCTTGGCCATAAAAATATGGGAGTTAGTCGCAATCTAAATAAAATGTAGTCCCAATAGTTTAGGCAGGAAAGGGGCAGAAGTTAGGACCCTTTATAGTTAGTTTCATTTTTTGCGCATTTTACCATATCGCAGCAACTGTTTAATATAATCAAATAATTTTGCCACGTAATTATAAAACTCATTAATCTAAAAACATAAAAAAACTATTATGCAAAAAATCTGGAATCTGTATCTATGTAAAAATCTAGACGTAAAAAATAATTTTTACTATCATTAATCATTTATTTTAAAAATGGTCAAAATTTTTTGAATTGTAAAGTATACATTTTTTTATCTGGTTATTAAGTATATAATTTTAAATAACAGAATTAAATATTTTAAAGGAGTCGGTCAAATAGTTCGTAACAATAAAAAAATTGAAAAGGCGACTTTTTTTAGTACTATTCTGCGTAAAAAAAGGAAATTAATATTAAGGGCCCCCAGATTTTTTGCAACTTCCCTGCCTAAACTGTTACTACCATATTTTGCAGCATGCGGCTAAACCCCACATTTTGAGAGTGAAGAATCCAAATCCACCGACAAATTATATGTTTATTCAGAAAAAGTACATTTTTGTGTCTGATTTTGTAACTGTAAATACTGGAAGCAAATTTAAGATAAGTTCCTCAAATCATTTGACTTGAATTTTAGTATGTGAAAGTCTAATCAATATATCAAAAGTTATAAAAGTTATTATTACTCCTTTTTTTATACACTATACATCAATGTATACACGTCTAAATACTTAATTGTTTTGCTTATGTGCCATATGTTACAATGTATTCACAAGCGATATGAAACGTTATAAAATTTAATTTGAAGTGAGATTATGAAAGTTAGTGCATTGCATGTTTCTTTTAGTGCACTAACTAAAAAAAGTGAAAAGGACAAATTGGTCAAGGTACGGAGCTGTACTATAATATGTTTAAGTATACTCAGTTTTTTAAAAAAGTATTTAAAAACAAAACATTTAGTGCATTTGATCTAATTTACATTTCCTTGACACTGCCCATTAACAATATTACTATTAGAAACTTAAATTCCAGAGGAAATACCATATTCTACTTCAGACGTCACAATTAATGACAAAACTGTTGACACTATTCTCTTTCATTTAAAGAATGAGAAAAAAAATTATCAAAGGAAAATTACGAAGCATGAAATTGGAAACATTTTATAATATGTCAATTGTGGTGGCAGAACACTATTTACAAAATACGCTAGTTATAGAAAAAAGCATAAGTAATAATAAGTAGTAAAAAAGATATAAGGTCAACTGCTGCGAATATAAGGTTAAAATCTGTTTTTCACTTTTTTCTAAATAATTAATTTGAACCAAAATACAGAGGTACAGTAACGTGTGTTTTTATTTTGTTGATCTAAGAATTGGGTTTCCTAAGAAAATTTTATAAAAAATAACAATGATTTTCCCAGCGTATTTAATTTTATCAAGCTGAAAGAAGAAAAATTCAAGAATAATTTCATAACAAAGATTAAAAAATATTATAATAAATTACTTAATAACAATAAAGAAATTAGTTATCCAAAACATTTATGAAAACCTTGAACAAAAGAAAATGCCAATATAAAAAATATTACAGAATAAAATGTTACACTATAAGTATTGTTCGGCAGAAATTCGAATAAAAGACGAATTCTTAAAATTTGTCTAAAAAATGAAACACGCTCTTTTGAAAAAAGAGATTTTGACATTTGTCAAGTTTATGTATTATGTCAAATGTACGATTTGGGAGAAGAGCTTTAAAAATTCATTCAAAGAGCAACTCCTTTACAGAAAAGTACAACTGTTTTAAATTTTAATAAAATGATAATTTTAATAGAAGAAATCGTAAGAGGTAGAGATAGTTCATAATAAATGTTATAAATTAAGTTTTGAAATTGTTTAAAAAAGAAGGATTTAAAGTTCTTCGGTGTATTTATTTTCAAAGAAAATTTCTCTGATATTATAAAAACTTTTTGAATAACTAATTTCTCGCATATTAGAGTTTCCAGTGTTGTGTATTCATTATGAAAATGTTATGAAATACTCAAATAATTAGATGTGTGATATCATAAAATGAAAGATTTCGTGTATCATATAAAATTTTTGAAATTTTAAATATCACGTCAAGGAAGAATGCAGTTATTTTTTATATATTTATAATAAAACTCTATCTTTTTTTTCTACCAAAAACATTGTATTTCTGTTATTAACAACAGAAATTATTAATTACACCTGAGAAATTACAAGAAACTCTCCTTTTCTAATCCCTAAACGAATTGAAAGAAATTAATTCTTTTAAACTATTTGGAAAAGAAAAAAAAAGAAAAGAGATTAGTACAATCTTAGTAATAAATTAAGTGGTTTTTGAAATTAAGTGGGACTCACATCTGTATAAATATATTTGGGGATAAATACAGGTTTAACACTAAACATACCATAACCGCTCAAAATTATATGTAAATATCAAATGAAACTGTATGTAAAGGTATGTAAATGAATATGTATATATCGAAAAAAAAGTGTATGTAAGTATCAAAAGTATAGTAAATGTTAGTATGTTTAGTGTTAGAGATCCCATTAAATTGCTTTTATTTAAAGATTATACTTATAAAATCGCAAAAACTATTAAAATCTTTGACATTATGGGAATTTTTTCCTATTTAAAAACAAAGTAGATTATATTTTAATAAAAGGAAGTATTATTACCATTGCAAAACTTATATAGTTAATTATCAATTCATCTTTATAACTGCAAAATATCTTATAACTTATCATATAACAATTTAATTTTTTTCTAGAAATCACTTCAACTGTTACACTTTAAAAATAACTAATCATAAATTCTGTATTGAATGTTAGTTATAGTATACTTCTGTTGAATTTTATTTACATTATATTCCAGTTCATAAACCTTCTATTCTACAGTAAGTTCACTCAAACACAAGCCCCTTGCATTTTAAATACAATATCAATAATGTACTTAAACTTTTATTTTCATCCGTAATCTGATAGACAGCTGGTTTCAATTCAGATTTTTAAAAAAACTGAATAAACTGGAACAATGAAGTTGTAATCCGGACAATTCGAAACCGAAACATACACTATAAAAGTAACATTAAGATGAATGTTGGAATGATATATAACATTATAAATAATATTTTTGCATAATTTTCTACATAATTTAATTACAATTTATAATTTTATTAACTTTAATTTATAGAAAATTACTGAATTTTATTATTCACAAAATAATAAATTATTAAATTATTAACAAAATGTAAAACTGTGCACGACTTTTTGTTTTAACTACGTATGGCTGTGATGTTAAGCTATTTTAAAATATAATATATAAGTGTACAAATTAATATTGTAACATATGAAAAAGATATATAAAAAAGCCATTAATTAACTGTAATTAACAAGTTGCATTCTTTATGAAGGGTAAAAATTAAAAACCGAAACATTTGAGATTAGATTCGAATTGTTTAAATATGTTTCAAATGAATTTCATATATGTTTCATGAATTTCAAATGAATATGTGTTTGTAAACACGTGCTGAAGTAAAACTAATGTTTATAATAAATTAATTTAAGTCATAAAAATAAAATATAACGTTTAAATAATATTATAAATTAACTCACAGACTATTAAAAAAGTTTGTTTACATACTTATAAATCACGAAATATTTTGAGTGCAGGTAAAATTGTAAAAATTAATTAATTTCACGAAATGTTATAGTTGATGTATGAATTAAGAAAAAGGTAAACATTACTGCCTTAAAGTATGTTTAAATATGTAAATTATAGCTTTTAGGTACAATGAAAAATTTAAAAAAATTGTTTATGATTCTTTATCGTATTAAATTAAATACTTTATAATGTTTCGTGCTTAACATCTACTGACCTGGTTTGCCTATAAACATCTTAACTCAGTTTTTTGAGTTTTTCCTTCTTAAACTCAGACGTGCTCCCTGTTTTTCAACCTCTTTACAAACAGCGATCAGCCCCAGCACTAAAGTTTGCTCCCAATGAAGTAGCAAACCTGAGTTATACTCTCCGGTGTTTATTCGATAACTCCTTAAATTTGTAGTAAGAATACGCGCATGCGTATTAGTCACTGTGATGTCGCCACTGTGGAATATTCTCTTCTTATTGCCAGACTTTTAAAATTCTCCCCAGTGATTCCAACAATCTATACCCCCTTAATCTCTTAATATGAATCATGAAATGTAATTGAGAACTAAAATAATTAGGACGGCTACAATGTTGAGATATAAGAAAATCATGGGAGAAATTAAAAGTAACAGATGAAGTACATAAAGCTAGGCAGATTTAATTTAAGTTAAGACGCTGACAGAAGATGTTCTTTGATGCTTGGGTCATTTTCTCGTTCATTTTGTGATTGAAAGGCGAACATTAAATGAATGTACTTTTCTCTTTTGGTAATGGATGGTTAATCCAAACTAAATGAAAGAGTTTTGCTTGTACTGAGCTATAAGGAAATGGTCTTGGTTGTCATAGTTACATGTTACGCAGAGCTGTGATCAATAATACTGCACCCAGAGAATGTAACTCAACGAGAGAGCGATAACAATTCCTGCTTTAAAAATGAAAGTTATAAAAAAAGTTAAATAACCAATATCTCCTGAAAAACAACATCTTCTGTCTAAATCTTTCATTTATTTTTTAAAAAGTTAGAAAGAAGGACATGATTAGAGAGATCGGATAACACGCTTTCTACGAGGAACAAAAAGATGGATCTTTAGAAGAGAAAGTAAAGCAAGAAAGAAAGAGGAATAGAATTTCGCGTTTTTCTCAGAATCTCTTTCGCATTCTCAGATATAAGTTGAATTTCGTGAATCTACAATAAAAGAAATGATTTCAATTTCATGCTCCATTTATTTTTAGTTGAAATCCTAAATGACAAAAGAAGAGGAACTTTTTCTTCAAATAGATCAAGCTGTAATCGATTCTTTTTTTTTTCGCAGATTAACTTTTTCTTTTCAGCACTTGGGATCTTTTACGATAAAGATTTCAAGTTCGTTCAAAATGTTCGTATTTTAAATATATAACAATGGAAGTTGTAGAACTATTTAAAAGAAATTCAATATCTTTATTTTTTCCTTAAGAATAAAAATGCGTTTTAATGAAATGGATTTTAAATATAATAATAGATTTAAAGAGGAAACAGAGATGAAAAATGGAAATTCTTTCAGTCAGTGGCGTATTATCAAAACTATTTTGTTAATACCAGTTTCGTTTTAATAATGAAGATATTTGGAATTCATTATTGAATTTTTATTAAATTTAAACTTATTGTAAATATTTGAAACTGATTTTGAATATTGGGTTTCAAGGTTCACCAACTAGTAGCAGCTTTATTGTTTCAAAAATCAAATGAGTATGTACTTAAAGCAGTGGTATGTGTACTCATGGCAAAGAACCTCAACCAGTGTTATAAACTGAGACTGTTTAAAAAGAAAAAAAAGAGAAAGGAAATTATCAAAATAAAAAAAGAGGGGAAAAGTAACAAAATATTGCTAGGTGATTTTAGAATTATGAAATCCTCATTTGCCCAAAGTAAGTAAGCACATCACCGAGGGATGCATTGGTGCTCAAAGCTAAGATATTTTTGATTTTTGGCCAATAACCTCAGAGCACAGGGTGATTTTATAAGATGGGAAAAATTTTAGGAAGTGATAGTACACACCCAGATAAACAATTTTTATCAAAGAATGCATGGTCGAAAACAAAACGCAAAGGTGCTGGCGTATTTGGAAAGTTTTTTCATGCAAACGAGAAAGCTCCATTCCTATTGCGAGTCACTGCGCTACGTTATTTGTCGCCAAGCTTTCGGCCGCTGCAGGGAAAGTTCGCCTATCTCTTCTTCGCCGTTGTACCAGCATAGCCGCTGCCGGCCACTGTTTTGAATACTTTTTGTAATCACATGCCATTAAATTTGCTTTTATAACTTAACTTTATCGTTCTTTGTGTGTTTTTGTCTCATATAAGAACATAAACTTTGACGCCCTCTAGCGGTTTTGGGTTTTGTTTTCGACCATGCATTCTTTGGGTGTGTACTATCACTTCCTAAAATCTTTTTAGAATCACCCTGTATATAAAATTATAAATAATATATATAAAAAAAATTTTCTTCTTCTTCAATCAAATATATATTTTTTAATTTTTTTCATTCAATTCAAGCTATAAGCACAACTTCAAATATTTTACCTCTTCGCGAATTTTGTTAACTGTTTAATTATTGTACTTTTAAACCTAAACCGCATTTTGTTACACGCCGGTAAGTTTGATTACTTTTTACTTTTTTTTTATTTCATGATCTTTTTGAACAAAATGTTTTTTGCGATATCGACACATATAAAGAATAATTTTTATCTTAGAATAATTATTCTTTATTCAGAAATATCGCATTAATTTATACCAATAGATGTGTCTTGATAACGACTATTGGTTTTTTCATTTTTAGTTTCTCTTTATATAAATTTTTATTTTATTATTTGGTTCTCTGGTTCTCTGGATACTTTGTAAGAATAAAGCAAGTCGATTTTTCAACCTGGCTTCACAATAAATGCGACTACCTTCTCATATTTCTTTTATTTTATTTCATTTTATAACCTGTGTTCAATACGTGATTATTTTTGTGTTTTAGACTATTAATGTTCAACTCCGTAGCCTTATAATTTTAATACCAACCCAAATGACAAGGGAAAGAGCGCTCGCTTTCTAATGAGGTGTACCGGGTTTGAATCCCAGCGATGGCTGATCGATTCGAACTCCGCACACGGCTTGCACTGATCACAGTGCTGACTTAAGATATCCGCAGTATAGACGGATCATAGTTTAGATTCCTTTTGCAGTCAGGCTAACAGTGGGAGGTTTTCGTGGTTTTTGCATGTAACGCAAATGCTCCATATATATATATGTGCGTGTGTGTGTAAAATGGCGCAGTCGGATCGAGCAGGAGAACAGACACAGGATTTTAATGAAAGCAGAAGAATTTTATTAGTTCATTCTTTGTTGAGTGGCGAGCGATAAAGTGTAGTTTATTTCATCGACGATCAGTCTTTCTGGTAGGAAAAACCTTGCCGAAAATCCGAAAATGTCTCTATTTAAGGAAAAGAGGGAAATCTTAGAAATTACTATTGCTAGGTCGAGTGATTCCTATGAAGATTAAAGGGAAAAATGTCTTTACGTAAATTTATGCATACTTGGACCAAAAATAGATTTAAGAACAGGATGTGGCTTTTAAAAGTGTGAGAAAGCATTTCGACTTGAATAATTAATTAGTAATAAATTAGGAGTTGTTTTATAGCGAAGAAACTAATATTAAAAGATTAATCGAAGCTTTTTGTGTTATATATATATATATATATATATATATATATATATATAAACTTAAAACAGTTTAAGGTCACTAGACTTGAATTTGCCGTGTTTGTCAGCTGTATTTATTATTATTTTTTTTATTAAAGCAATTATTTTTAATACTTTTTGAGATTTCTGATGAAAATGTCTTACAATAAAATAATATTTTAAGTAAATTAACCTTTACAAACTTAACACCTAGCACAATTTTCATGAAGAAAAAATAAGGATCCCGTTAATTACCAACAAATAACTTCTCACTCTTTGGGAAGCACAGTTCTTTCAGTGGAAAGTCGTTCAACTTTTTGGTGATCTCAGCATTACTTTAATGTAATAGAACACACCGAAAGCCTTTTTGCAAAACTGCATCTTTCAAACATTTTGAAAGAAATGTCTGAAAATTTAATCCATTAGGGTTTCTTATAATAAAATACCAGACACAAAACCTTTTTCTGATTTCTCCAAAAGTTTTAAACAAGAAATAAAGCTTATATACTATTTCTCCATCGACAACTTATATACTATTTCTCCATATAAACTTTTTTTTGAGGGGGTATAAGGACAATTTTTTACTTTAATTCATGTTTATCGACATAATAAAATTCATAAATTCGTGAAGATTTTATGAATCGAAATAGTGTAAAAAATAAATCATTACCTTGAAATAAAAATATTCAACTTCGCAGTAGGATGAGCATCTTGAAACTTTTCCTTGTTAACACAAAATTTTCGGTGACTCTCATGAAGAAATTTACTTGGGGCACTCCGGTTTGCACTCACGGAAATGCTCACGATTTCGGCACCGCTTGGCGCGGTCGAGAATAAGCTCTCTGAAAACCGTAAAATTGAGAATATGGTAACCCAACCGATCTATGCGTCACATCTTGCTACAGCGTGCAACCCTATTACGTTGATTGAGTAGTAAAATGATGGTTCTATTCTAGTTAAAACTTTCTTTCTTATTCACTTCTATCTTCACACCGCTCTTGTATTTTTTATAAGCAGTTTTCGCTTTGAATGAAAATTTCATACTTAATTTAATGTTTATGTCTAAGATTTTATTTAAAAATAGATTCTTGTAAATATTATATTTTTCAACTTCTTTTCTTTTATTATTGTTCTTGAAAGTGTAAAATCTATTTTTTTTTTTTTAATCTACTTGCTAAGACAGTTTACCATTCTTTACTATGCTATATATATAAAGGTTTGTGTGCTCACTATATACTAAAGCATATTGCATTCAGTTTCCAATTCAAATGTAAGAAAATTTTATATAAGGTATTTTTATTGCAGTACATTGCAAAAATTGCTTTTATCGCTAAATTCAGCATTTCAGGTGCGTAATTAGGAAAAAAAATTAATTCTTTTATTCCAAATGCGTAATAAAAATTCTTGACAATGAAATACATACTGTTACGTTAGTTATGAACTATAATAGATTTGAGAAATGAGTTAAAGAAGAACTTTATACAGTTGAAAAAAAAGTTGCCTCACTTGTTTTCTTTATCAGATGTAGGAGATTTTATTAAATCATTTTTCCTCAAATTAAACATTTAATCAGAAAAAAGTGATAATTTTCAATTGAAAATATATATAAGAAATTTTTCACAAAGGAATCGATACTTTTACGCAAATAATAAATTAAGATAGATCTGAAAAAATAGACCTGAGAAAGCAATTAATACATTTAAAGTGCTTTAATTTAACCTTATCATTTTAGTCATTTGTTTGCAGTTTCAAAAGTAATAAAAGTTTAAAGAAAATATTTATTTCATTATCATATGCAGCACTTTACTTTAACCTTATTATTTTATTCATTGTCAATAAGATGAAGATTTTAATGACACTACTTCAATATTTTGAAAGTTTCAAAAATTATAAAAATTCAGAAAAAAAAGTTTTATTTAATTTTAATCCGATCAAATTTACTTTAACATTATTTCATTCAAATACAATTTCAAAAGTGATGAAGTACAAGAACCAAGTTTTATTTTATAATTATACGACTAAAAAAAGAGTGCCATTTCTTATAACATTACTAAATGAGATATTATATAATAGTATAAGGAAAAAAAATGAATGGTAGATTCAAAATAAATAATAAGAAATACTTCACAGAAAAATCGATATTTTTACACAAATAATAATTAATTGTGGAATATCTTAGGAAATGGATCTACAAAAGCAAATTATACATTTAAAATAATTTATCCTTAGAAGGCGACAGTGAACTATTTTGTTAATTATGAAATATATTTCAGATGTTTTTGTATATAGTTTTAAAAACTTAAATAAACATGTATAATAAAATTAGTTACAGTTCCTCGACATAAGAGTTTCTCTGTTTCTTCAGTTTGATTAGACCAATCTGAACTTAAGTATATATAAAAGTAAAATATAATTTATATTTTAGGGCTCTAAGAGAACTTTTGCTTTTATTTGTTCTTTAGCATTTATGCTATTTTTAACCTAATTGATTTGTTTTATCCACCGTGATTGCTTGCATCTTAAAAAATATCTATAGTTGATTTATCGAGAAAATTACATTGTCAACTTTCATCATAATTAACAACACTTAAACTCGAAAAAAAGTTGTTCGCAAGTATAACACTAGTTTCCATTGCACGCATTTCAATTATAAATTTGGAGTTTAATTTTAAAAAAAACTATAACTTTAAACACGATTAAATGATTTTATTAAAATTTGAATCAAATCAGTAAAAATAATATTTCATTTATCTATTTAATTATTATTTTTTTTTTACTGAGAAATTGAAAACAAAAAACACTTCTGAGAAAACTCCAAACAAGTCAATACAATCAATGTATCAGAATACGTCATCAGATCAATGCTCTTCACAATCATAAAATTTTAAAATTAAATTCCAGCTTAGAAGTTCAGATTAAAACTAAATTTGAAAGATTTAATTAAAATTATTACTAAATATTGCAAAGATAATTTTGTGTTTTAATATTTGAGTTACATGATCTTATGAAAACACAAAAACAATGAAGAAAATTGTAATAAAATAGTGAAAACAATTCTATCCCTTGTTTACAAACGCTACGCAAAAGCAATTTGGCGACAGAGCAGGTTTGACATAAAAGTTTCCGCCAAGAATGCCAAGCTGTGCCGAAATCGTGAGCATTTCCGTGAGTGCCTCCGGCACCACGAAAGATTTTTATTTTTTATATTAAGTAAATCATCCGTATCAATATAGTAAGAAAAATACTTTTCATTTAAAGGCTTTCACTTACAAATTTACAGATACTTTATATTTATCTAGACCTAGTGGCAATTATTGAATTAGTATATAAATAACAAGAACTTAGATAACCTATAAACCATTGTCTACTTTAAGTTGAAATTTGGCTGTGGAATAAATTAAATGTTGTGATTTCTTTCTGAGAAAACTCACTCTTATTGTTGCTTATTTTTCGGAGAAAATGACGAAACGCAGCGTTTCTGATCTAAACTAAACTCAGGGGCTCGACAGCCCATACTGGGCCAAGGCCTACTGTGCCCGTCTCAGTTTTCTTGACCTTGGGCTTGGGGTGCAGGAGCAGATGTTCCGGTTAGGTGGTCAACCGAACGCGAAACCCCCAGTGCTTAGTTCCCAAGCAAGCTTGGTACTCATTTATCGACCCACTGAAGGGATGAAAGGCTGAGTCAACCTTGCCCGGTCCGAGGATCGAACCCAGGACCTGTGGCACGGGAGCGTAAAGCGCTTAAACTCAAAATGGACCGGCCGAAAATGACATCGCTGTATGTGTGAAGGGAGATGTTTTGTATTGGATAGTATTTTGGTGAGAGATTTGAGATTTGGTTTTTACACGTGCTTTGTTTACAGATGTTATTTTTTATCTAACATCGAACGTATTAAAAAAAGCTATAATTCCGTAATTCAAACAAAATTCGATAATTTCTAGCAATTTTCAATAATTTCAAGTAGCAGTAAATATTATTGATTAGATTTGATTATATGGCTCTTTTTTATATGTAGTTTTTTCTGCAAATAAGGTAACTAAAATATCTGATTAATATTTACTAGTTTTTATTCTAAGCAAACCAGAGAAAGAGCCGTGATGGTTCAGGGGATTGAGCGTTCTCCTTCCAATGACGTGAACCGGGTTCGAATCCCAGCAGTGGCTGGTCGATACGAATTCGGCAGCCGGCTAGCACCGATCACAGTGCTGACGTGAAATATCCTCAGTGGTAGACGGATCATGGGTTAAAGTCCCCTTGCCGTCAGGCTAACCGAGGGAGGACTTCATCTCCATGTAACGCAAATGCGGGTTAATTCCATCAAAAAGTCCTCCACGAAAGCAAATTTTTCCAATACTATCCTGAAGTTCCCTTGTTTTCTGGATTGGGTTCAAACTTACGAAGGCGAATTTTACCCAATATTTGATACTGGAGTTCCCTTGTCTTCTGGATTGGATTCAAAATTAAACGATACGGGGTTGAACATGACTAGTCGTAAACCCAAAATATTGGGTCGGCTGTTGAACGACAATCAGATATTTTTGATTTAAAAGTAAGGTAGGTTTACAACAGGCTTTGGTTTTACTATTCTCACATTTAACTTTGTTTTCTTAGTATATTTAAAGGAACCTTAGTAATTAGTTAATAGCTTATTCATAAAATAATACAAAATGATCAGAAATAATTTTGTATTATTAAGAAATGAACTTAATTTTTTTCTTTTCTTTTCAAATATAGAAAAAAAATTTCGGATGGAATTTCCTTGCAAAAGTTGTTAAATGATGTTAGAAACTCCTTGGCTGATAATTTTGAAAGAATCCATCTGCATACGAGACAAGATCTGCAGAATATGGGCAATTCCAACTACTTTTTTAAAACGGAAAGGCGTTACAAAAATGATTCGATAGGTGTTGGTTTGTATGCTGAAGAGATGAATGGACTAGGTACCTGGCATTGCAAGTATGCATTGATAACTGGCATTGTCAAGCAAATTACTAAGAAATTAATAGCATTGGCACTGATGTGTTTCTACATGTAAGGAATTTTGTAAAATCATTTGATTCATTTATTCATTTCAATAATCGTAATGTTTTATTAAAAATTTCGTTCAAAGTTGAGAAAAAAAACTTTCTTTTGTAACACTTTGTTTAAACATGGTTGCACTATATATTTTGCAAGCATCTGTAATTATTCGGAAAGCTAGATAATGTTTATAACAATGGTAAACAAGCTATAGATATCTAGCATGGTATTTCCCTTTTCTAATTTAATTTGTTATGCTGATAACAAATCTGAAAGCCGTTTTGCTCTATCACGTCAGGTTTTTAATACTGTCAAAAATTAAATTTTATGAAACACCATTTAATTCCAGGTTTAATTTCTATAGCGGCCTAAATTAGAATAGTACATAAATTCTTATAGTTCCTAAAGGGATTTTTTGCTTTTGGTGCTGTTTTCAAAGCTTTTTTTTTATTTTGGGGGGCTTTTCTCTTGAGTTTATTTTGTGTTCTTTCTTATATATTTTTTTTCTAGAGCTTATTTTCAGTGACTTTTTTTCGATACTTTTTTTTTCTGTGTTCAATTTTCCAATGTGAAGGTTTAAGATGTGAAAATACAACACTGAAATATACCATAAATTAAGGATGTATTTTCAGTGTAAATGGAGTTTAGTTGTGCTGTATTAAAGTGGGGACATTACATTTTTTTGATTAAATGGGAAATAAAATAATTTAGCATAATTCAAACCGAAAAAAATTGTTGTACATTTCAGTCATTAATCTCTCATTTTTTGATATTCTAAGATAGTATCTTTAGACTTAAGAGAGTTCTCGAACATTTCCAGGTTTTCTAAAGTAAAATTTAAGCAGTTCAATATGCTTAAAACGAATATTGGGCGTAGAGTGAAGGGGACACACTTTCGGTTTTTAGAAAACTGTTATCTTGAGTTTTATTACATTAATATACAAATAGGCATACATAAACAAAATAAATATGCATATGTTCATACAATTTAAAATAAACAGTTTTCTTGAAATAAAAAGTGTGTCTCCTATAACGCTACTCCTGTGATCAAAATCTAAATTTCAATTAAAAATGATTTAGATTAAGGATAATAAATATTTTATAGACGATTTAGGCACTTTAAAAATATTGCTAACTTTAACACTTGTGAATTTTATTAAAATTTTTGCCATTAAACAAATATGCTTATAATTTTCTTTTCTATTTGATTTTTATTTGATAAATTTATTATTAATTTTATTAGTCTTAAGATATATAACTTACATTAGTTTTCAAATGCGTTTAGTAGTCTAATATTTTAAAAACTTAAAGAAATGACTGTTCAGTAGAAAACAATAATGCAATAAACTGAATTTTAAGAAAAGCACTGACGGCAAAAAATAGAGCGAGTATTACTGGGATTAAGTTTTTATAAGCATAGTTAATTAATATAAATACTATGACGGTAGATAATATTTTGTTTTGATTATATTGCAAATAGGTTTATAATGTGTAAGGCATGGAATTAAATAAATATTTCTTTGAATGATTAAAATTATGAAAAAATAATAAAGACTTCACATTTTGCACAGTTTTGTGGTCATTTCTATAATCAAAGTCGCAGATATTCAACTATATTGCTATTACGTCATGGGCAACAGGGCCTGGTGCACAGAACTGTCGGGGAGTCGTTACTTTAAACTAAATTTATATGTCGTTACTTTAAACTAAATTGACATGTTGTTTGATTATGAAGTGTTTTTAAATTATATATAACACAAGTAAATTGCGATATATTAGTAAGTTTGAGCTTATATATATTTAAGTTATTACTAACTCTGATAGACAATTAACTTATTACTAACTCTGATAGACAATTTTTAAGGAAAAACACAAAAAAGAAATTTTTTTTTAATACTTAGGGGTCTTAAGCTTGGGCCTCTCAGGCCTTGCGATAAATCAGGGACTTAAGGGCTATTCAGGGGTCCGATTTTTTAGGATGAAATTAAAATACATAGTTACAATAGTTCTCTATCATAGGGAGAAAAAAAATTCTTATATTTGCAAAAACTTTAATTAGTTTTATTTTCTTGTTTTTAACTTTGATGAATTAAATCAATTCTAACATAAATATTGTCTGAAATACTGAAGAGGATATAAACCTACCCCCTCCCCATCAACGGCCTTGTATTGCGTAAGCATTTAGAAGGAGGAAATAAAACTAAAGCACATGCGAAAACGAAATTTATCGCCTAAGTCGTGCTAATGCCAGCCAATACACACCACTTCCCTTCCTATATGCAGTGATGTCATTTTTGGCTAGTAACATGATCCGGCCCATTTTACGTTTCATCGCTCGTTTCTGACCTTATACAATAGTTATTTTTAACTATTGATTCAGAGCCTTGAAAGTCCATGTATGGTTGGGTGGTTTGGGAGCATGATGCTGAAATCGAGAAATTACTGTCATCATCTGTCCATAAAATGAAATTAAAAAAAGTTTAGTGTATGCATGCGCCAGCTTTGTTTTCCAAATATGAACAGCAAATTAGAATTAATCAAATAAGAATTACTCAAATTAGACTTGTGATACCAATACCTACTAAGTTTTTTTACGAACTATTCAATGATTCTTTAGTTAAAATGTACTTGCTATTCCATCAGAAATAGTTTTCAACTTATCAGGAAAATAATTTTTCTTTGTTAATATAATTAAAAAATTATAATTAACAAAATGGACTTACAAATCACGATGGTAATCTCTGCTCTCGTCGGAAAAGTTCATCTTCCTGTCAATAAAATGTATAAGAAAATCCGACAAAAATAAAAATTTATTCTATTACGCCAAATTTTATTTATTTATTTGTTTGTTTTTTGTATTATTATGAACACAGCTTTTTTCAAAATTGAGAAATGACAAAACTGCTAAGCAACTCCTTTGATTGGCATACAGTACGTTTATGTTGTAACGAAATTTATAATACTACATTTTAATTTTTCCATTGTTCTTACAGCTTAAATAATAAATATTCTAGAGCCGATATGGCTTATATTATAAGCGATTTAGCACTCACTTCTCATTGATGAGACTTGGGTTTGAATCTCCATGTAAATTCGCATACTGCTCTCAGTTCGCACTTACAACAGTTCCGACATACAATACAACCAGTGGCAGAGGGATCACGTCATGGATGAGAATTATTTTGCCCTCGAGCTAACCATGGAATATTTTCATGTTTTTTCCTACTAATGTAAAGCAAATGTGAGCTTGTTTCAATTCTGATGTCCTCCGTGAAAGTGAATTTGTCCTAAAACTTTACCAAGCAGTTCCTTTGTACTCTAAGTTCTGAATGTTATTAAATCTTTCTTATTATTTACTTATTTTTGGTAAATTGTAAATTTTATATATTTGTTTATTTATTTGGCAAGAATTTTGTACGAAATGAAAAAGAAAAATTATCTCATATAATCTTTTGGAATTAAATTATTTCTGTTTTGTAAATGTACATCACAAGGTTTATTCCCTTTACCTTTCTTTTTTATTAGTAATATTGACGATTAATACATATTCAATTTAATAAGTTTAAAAGGAGAAACATTAAAATAAAAATACTCAATTGAAATGAAAAATAAAGGAAACACAAACATTAAAGATTGTAATTTTTTTCTTGAAAATTTGTGCAACATTTATAATTAGTTTAGTAAAATTTTAATACACTTTCCATAGAAGCAAATATTTGTTCTTTAAATCAGGGTTTCTAAACCTGTGGTTCATGGACCCCTAAGGGGTCCATGAGTCATATTTTGGGGATCCGCTGACTACTCCTAATTTTTAAAATGATTGGAAGCCTACCCTTTGCTTGTAAAGCGAGCTATGGCAGCTATAATTCCATTTGCTACAGTGAATCTTTGCGAAGCGGGATTTTCCCCACTTGTGACAATAAAATCAAAATATCGAAATCGATTGAATGTTGAGCATGATATGCGCTTTGCTTTGTCGAATATCATCCCCCAATCCAATTTATTAATTAAGGAAAAGCAGCAGCAAACTTAACATTAAAAATTTAAATTTTAAAAATTTTGTATACTATTAAAATAATAAAATTAAATGTTTTCTAATAATTGAAGTTTTTTGCGACAATTTTTTTCACAGGGGGTGGTCCGTGACATTTTAAAAAATTTTAAAAGGGGTCCATTATACCAAAAAGGTTAAGAAACACTGTTTTAAATCAAACTTTTATTTTGTATTTTTGAAAAATTTTAAGTAGAGTAAAAGCTTGATTTATCGAGATTCATATTGCGAGAAGTCCAATATCCAATTGTGAGGTATCTAGCTTCAAAACATTAACATTTAAGATTTAAAAATTCTTTATTTATAACGAGTTAGAAAAAATGTAAACTTTCCGCTATAGCGGCAAAAATTCATCTGAGGAAAATGCAATTTTCTGTTATTAAAATTAACAAAGTTATACGAAAAAGAGCAAAATTGGAGACGCTTTTATTTAAGTCTGATATTAATATAGAAAGTAAACATCATTTCACCTTATTTTCCTCTTCTAATCATAATCCTTTAAGTTATTAAAGCATTTACATGCGGATTACCACTAGCTAAATAATTGTCCTATAAAAAAATTAGAAAATATTTTGCTGTTACCAGTATCAATATTGTCATATACTTCAAATCGATGTAGAGTGCGTAGAAATATAAACAGACACACCCCACCGGAATAGCTTTTTATCTAATGATCGGATCGTTATGTTCTAGGATTCATTCTTAACGGTTCAATAGGGTACCGTCAAATTTACTAATTAAATAGACACAAAAGCGTACTTTCTCTGATTAAAAATGCCTTTTTTTCGACTGTTTCGGATTTCTGACCCTGGAGTAGCCGTAATCTGGGAAATATGGTCCCATTAGTTTGGTTAGGAGCGTGGTCCAAAGTTTGGACCCCTAATGTTAATTTTACTTTTTGCGTATTTCACCTTATCTCAAAAATTTATTAAGCGATCTGAAAAAAGTTTTGCATGCAATTAAAAAATTTGCTTTTCTAAAGATAATTCCGTGCAAAATATAATTTTTATTAAATATATTTTTTGTTATTTTATTTAGTGATAGTCGAAAAACTTCAGAATTGTGAGGTATACAATTTTTACACCATTTAAAAGAATGCAATTTTAAATGGAAAAATTGGAGCAAAATCGGTCCAATAGTTCCTGAGAAATAAAGAAAAAGTCGTATTTTTCGAAATTTGGTCCTCCACTACCTTAATTTTTTCGGTTTATTTCTTGAACTTAAATTTTATTACTATAAAAGAAAAAGTAAATTTAAATCATAGAGGAAAGAATATTTCTTGTTGATCTGTAGTAAACAATATTTAATTAGCTGTGTGAAAGGTTAGGCGTTGCAGTCATATGCCAATATGTGAAAAGCTTCTACAGAGCGAAACAGAAATCTTGATGGAAAGTCAGCTTTCAGCTCTGCAGAGAAAAGAAGACATAGGCATATAAACTGTAGCCGTATGTGGCAAAATTTTTGAAATGTAAGTCAGTAAACATTCGTTTCCCGGGCTCAAATTTAAAATTTTTTAAAAATTTTATGCTATATTGTTTGAATTTTATATTTTGAGCCGATTGACTCGCTCTATTTCTCAAATGGAGAAATTAGCATTTTGTCGAACATAGTTGTTCACTTTAAAAGCATCTTTGGAAAAGGGGGAGGGGAAAAAAAGAAGGAAAAAAAACGAATCGTAGGGGGAAATTTTTAAAGTCTCTTTATATTTGCTTACATATATACATTTATAACTGGTCCCTTGGTTAAAATAGTCCTTTTTTTTGTCCGTAAAATTATATTATATAGCAATTTAAAAAAAAAAACGAATTTTACAATTCAATGGGCATAACCATTTCGAAGTTTGTACCCAACGGAGCATGATATCTTTAGATAGAATACGTGGTTGAAAAAATGTACTTCAACTAAGAATGTAAAAATGTAACTTTGTTTGCAAACTTGAACCATTTACGCGTTACAGAAGAGAAAATTGAATTTATCATTTAAATGATAACATTCAAAAGCCAATCGATAATTAACATTTTCTTATCAAAATGTTCTTTAAACCTTTAGTTAAATGTATGTGAAATTTCAAAGTTTTATTATCTAAAATTTTTTACGTTATGCGAGGAAGAAGCATGAAAATTTTTTGAAGGACCTGTGACCGAGACAGTAATTTTTCAGAAGTAATTTTTAAACTTACAATGAGTGGTAGATTGCACCATACAGTACAAAATACATCGATAACAGGAAAAAAATGTGATTTAGATTTATATTATAATGAATCTGCACATAATGGTATCATAATAAGCGATTTTAGCTTCTTACAAGGGAAACTAGGGAAGTGTGACTCGCCAATTTTGAAATAAACTAGTGGGATGTATGCCTTATGAGGAATAATTTTAGGGGGTAACATTCGTTTTGGCCCATAGAAGGTCCTGTGAGAGATAAAAAATAATTCAACATATGAAAAAATCGGTATTTTATTACTTCAATGCAGACTATTAGTCATTTTAATTATCTCATACTCCAATTAATTTTGTGGTACTCTCACGTACTATATAATGCATATTTATTGTCAAAATTGATTTCGAAAATTTTTATATGTCTGTAGTTTTTCAGAAAAACCTGTTAGGTTAATTTAAAAAAAAAAAATTGACATCCAACTTTTTAAAATTTAAAAAATTTTTTTTTTTTCCAAAACTATTGGAGTATGTAATTACAAATCAATTAATTAATTAATTAATAATTAATTAATACATAATTAATTATTAATTAATTAATAATTACGTAATTAATAATTAGTTAATAAATTTGCCAATTAATTTATTAATTAGAAAAGTAATTAATTAACCAATTAATTGCAAATTAATTGGAGTATGAGACAATTGCAATAACTAATAGTCTGCATTGAAGTAATAAAATGCTCGACTTCGCGTGCAGGTCGTCGGGCTACCGAAGCGGGGGTGCCATCACCTCAGCAGAGGATCAAAATTGTGATGGCATGTCTTCGGATCATCCTCAGGGATGTTTCCCAGACCGTCGCCAACAGTCCATTGTACAGCTCTAGTGCGACGTAAATTAACTACAACAACAACAAGTAATAAAATACCGATTTTTCTACATATTGAATTATTTTTTATCTCTCATAGGACCTTCTATGGGCCAAAACGAATGTTGCCCCCTAAAATTATTCCTCATAAGGCATACATCCCACTAGTTTATTTCAAAATTTGCGAGTCACACTTCCCTAGTTTCCTTTGTTAGAAACACACCTCAAAAAATGATGTGAGAAAAAAATGTGAAAGTACAAAAGGCGTTTTAATTTAAATATTTTGTATTAATTTGTTGGTGCCCCCCTCTCTGGCAAAGTCTAATGATATTCTTGATCGTGTGAAAAAGATTCAAGCGCTTAGAAATCCTGAAGCCTGGTCACATTTTTCTGGCCTGGTCACTTAACATCACTAACATTCTTACTAATGTGTTAGTGCAGAAGTTCTAAAATATGAAGCCTAGTGGTCAAGTTTCGAGATTTAAGAAAAAATGAGGTTTCAGTGTTTGAGTGCGCCAATTCTAATCCCAAAAAAATCTTACCTTTTAAATATAAAAGGCAGTCCTCTGTTGAAGGGGATAAGTGTTTTGCCTAATAATCAAAATGTTATGTTTCATAACAGCTTTCTTGCATTTACAAATAATTTTTCTAAACTTTTTCGTATAGTGTCAGATATTTTTAGAATCCAAAGTATTAGAGAGGTAAGTCAAGAGTTCAAGAATTAAGAGGTCAAGAAGCAAACAATTCTAATTCTCTTCTTTCAAAATTTGTTCAAGGTGAATACTTTGAAGAATTGACTGTTTTAATGAAAGGTGAGAATGTGATAGTAAAAGGTAAAAGTAAATTGTCTTCTCTAAATTGTTTTATTGATAAAAAAAAGTCTCATGCGTGTTGGAGGTCATATTGTAAATCATAATGTTATACAGTCTATTGTCTTTCCCGCAAAACATCTCTTTTTATATTATTGTACCGAACGAAAAAAAAGAGGCGAGAGAGAGAGAGAGAGAGATTTGATTTTCACGTACTAAAGTGTCCATTTCAATAGTTCTGGGAGTGTCTGCAAATATGCTAATTAATTAGTACTAACAATTAATTAAGTTACAAAATAAGACTCAAAACTTACTTCATCTAAAAAAAAACACCGAATATTTGTTGCATAATTGAGCTGCAAAAAAAATGATATTTTCTGAAAAAGACCAGGCTGGCTAATTTTCATTAAAAAGACCCGCCTTTATTTCTTTTTTTAAAAACCCAGTCTTTATTGGCTTTTTTTATATATTATTATTCCAATGCATCCCATATATATTTAAATTTATATTATTGATGACTTTTCAATAAAAATAATGAAAGTAAAGTATGTTATGATATTATGTATCAGATGCCTAATATTACAGCAAAATGGAGTATTTTTTTTAATTTTTATAGCTAGTATGATGAAAACAATCAATGACTTTGATAATAGTGGTATTCAGAGATCTTTTCATGTATTTAAAATGCAGAAGTTTGACATATAATTTCTTAAAATAAAACTTGGTATACAGAAATGTCGTGAACAATTTAAGTTTTTATTTATGTACTTCATATATTACTTACTACTACTACTAATACTAAAAAAGTACATATGAGGTAGTTTTGAGTTGTTAAATATATTATTCTTTTTAAAAAAATAACAGAAACAGAAAAATATAAGCTGAAAATTTGAATAGTGTTTATACATCCAATGTAGTTTGGACATAAAAAAATAGAACTTCATCCTATATTTTTCATTAATAGTTTAATAAGACATCAGTAATTTTTCATCTGTATATTACATAATCTCAGTTTTAAAGAAAATTTAAAAATGAATACAATTATAGTAGTTAATTACAGAGATTTGTAAATTTTTTATAACATCAAAAATAAAATTATATTTGTGCTAGTTTTAATTTTTACTGTGTAGATTAAATTTACTATTAAGAATATTTCTCATCTCAAATTTGTTTCCTCTTTGAATGTTTATGAAGTTGAAATTTATTTGTTACTTTTTCTTTAGGGTATCTTTTCCATAAATATGGGCACTGACATGTAGTGTGAATGCTCCTTAGGTGGTACGTTAGTTTCTGTTTTAATTTTTAAACCGATAATAATATTTTAAGTTTGGAAGCTGTGTGGAACTCGAAATTGATTTAAACATAATACTAATAAGTAAGCATCGTGAAAATTTAAAAATAATATATTTGATGATGTAAATACGAAAAGTAGTAGGAAAGGGGAAAACATCGCAATACATTTCCATCCATCTGAGCAAAGAAGGGGAGGCCCAAAGGCATGAAATCCGTTTTGTCCACAGATGGCCATATTCGAGCGTTGCGATCACGAATTGTTTTGGTAATTAAGTCGAAATTAAAAAAATAATAATAAAAGCTTTATATAGGTATGGTTGACAGAGTGTAAGAAATAACGAGGTTCCTAAAACCGAAAGAAACGTAGAAAATTTGATGCTTTTCTTTCAGCTAATGTACGATTAACGAGTAAAGCTGGGTGATATATCATGGAATATCGATACTTTCTGAATATCTTAGTAACGATATTTTAAATAGGTTTCTTAATTACGATAAATATTGATGATTATCACCAATATAGCACAAAGTTATCCGCTGGATGTCAATTAGCCGTCATTCTTAACATTCACAGTGGTCCATGTGGTTCCCGCTTGGACGTTTAGTAAGCAACTAAACCAAATCAGAGGAAGATCCAGAGAAAAGTGAATATCGTACTGTAGACGAACAAAGTCTGACCGAGAATAGTTAGTAGACGCAATGGCACAATGCACATTTTGAATTGGCTATGTTACGCTTAATTAATAAAATTATAATAATTAAGTTTAAAAAAAAGTTTTTCCTCCATGTAAATAAAAGTAATCTAAGCCGACATTGAGAATCGGTTTGGAAGCATTTCGAAATTGAATGCAAATATTGGCTTAGGAAGGTGGGGGTGTGGAGACGATCTGCTCCAGGTTCCAACTCTGAGGGGGTGACACAAAATGCTATGATATGTTATATATAACTTGAATTTTTTACTTAGATTACGCTAAACTTTGATTTATGATGAATTAAATTTAATTGTAATTTATTCCCAGGATCCCCCCAAATCTTAGGGTGGGGTGATAAATACTTTTATTATATTTTTGTATTTAATTTGTATTTATTACTTAAATTTAAATTCGAAATAATTTTTTTGAACTTAACTTAGGAGTGATGGGATGGGATAGGGTGAGGGCAGAAAAAAACCCGCCAAATTTTAATTTATGCAGTACAGCTAGAAATTCTTTGCTTTAGGAGAGGAGTAATTAAGGTAATTTGCTTTTATTTCGACATTTTATTCGTCTTACTTTTAAAACTTTCAGTTTGATTTAAATATATAAATTAGCTATTTGTTACAAAAATTTAATAATATTTTATATCGTTCTGATACAATTATAACAATTCCGTCGAGCAGTTACATATTTTTTGGGGGAACAGAGGGAATATATTTTGAGTTGTCTGTCGAGAAGATATGAAGCCTAAAGATCTTTTTAAAAGACAAATGAAATGATCTAGATCCAACACTGAAATTCTCCAAAGATCGTATGGACAAATATTGACTTCAGACCAAAAAACAAAATGGTCAATGAGAATTAGACACACGTTACGTAGCTAAGGAAATAATTAACAAACAGATTTCCCCTTTAAGAGCCAAAAAATCTTAAGGAAACATTAGCACATGAACTCTGTATGAAACAAATTAGTGTTACCCAATTAGTGTTACCCAGCAAACCAAAAACACATGAAGGAGTTTTCAGAAAAAAATCAAAATTTCGAAAAAAAAGCACTTCATTCATATTCATACAGTTTGTAATTGAATAAAAAGTTTTTGATTTCCTTAATCTCAATTAGGGTATTAGATTTTTTTTATTCATTGTGTTTCAGTGGAGTCTTGTGAATGCCTTGGTTTAACTATGAGCTAAGCACGATTTTCAAAGTTGGCCATTGCTATTTTAACCATTGAAAGTATTGATCTTGATAAAACCGTTTCAAAATTTGCAAGTCTAAAAATTAGAAGAAATTGATTCTAAGCTTTCTTTCACATGACGTTACATTTATTTGAATCAATAGAAAACAAAATTTCCTTATAATTTATTTTTCAAAGTTTAAAATGTTAAGTAAAGCAATTAATTACATAAAAGCATTTCCAGGTTGCGAAAAGCAACTTCATTAAGTAATATATTTTCAAATGTTTGTTTTATTTCTTTCACTTTCTTGCATACGTAAAAATACATAAATTAATATAACAATGTCAAATTTGAGTTACAAATCTAAGTTTCTGATTATAAATAAAAGTTGAGTCTGGAGAAAGCATCGTCAAAATTTTGAAATATATATTTTACAATTTAAATGCGAAGAGTATTATAGAAGTTTTTTTTTATTATTTCCAATGGCAAGGCATATTACATTTATAAAAACAAGCCAATGCGAAACAATGAGCAAGCAATTACAAATATTGACCGAATTCATTGAAGCCTCAGGCGTTCTCCAGCTCCCCAATACAGGACGATCTCGGAGTCGGCAGAGCCACAAAGTGCCCCGCATCGACGCAGATGAGCTCTATTCAGAGGTTCTCCCAGATCGCATAATGAATAAAGAGGGGAGTCGAAAATACCAATTTTATGGAGATGTTCACTCACGCAGTCGTGTCCCGTAGCCAGCTAGAACAATGCCACTGCCTCACGTCTTGGACAGTCGGGTATATTAGCAAGATCTTCACTACTCCAGGTCTTGGATTTAATCCCATCCTTTATTTGTGTTTTGAATTTCGATTTCAAAGCTTGTTTCCAGAAGAGCTTTTTCGTGTGAAAAGACAGCCCAGAGTCATTTGTTTGGAGGCAGAAGAGTACCTTTTAGTGCGAGAAGATCTGCTTGATCATTCCCATAAATGCCGCAGTGCCCAGGGATCCGTTGTAACTTGATGCGTTTGTTTCCTTGACTAATATGACGAATTAACTCCCGGCACTGCAGGACCTCAACAGATGTAGGAGTCCCAGCAGAACCAATGGCCTGTATGACTGCCTGCGAGTACGAGAGTATAACAACCTTTTCAAATTCGTGTAGAAGGTCCAGAAGTTGCACCAATGCAATACGGATGGCTTCCACTTTCCATCTGCGATTTTGTCCCCTTTGAGTTTGTCCGTTTCTGTGATGCTTCTTTTAGTTTAATGAATATTTATTAAATAATAATAATTAGTTTAATAAATAATTATTGTTAAATTTTTTAAATAAATTTCTATTAGAAGTAAACTGAGACTGAAAAAATTTAATTCAGCTATAAAAAAAATAAATATGTGATAAAATTTTGTTATGCATACTGACTTTTAAAGAACGCTATGTAAAAATATTTGGAGGGAGGAGCAAAATATATTTAATATATATATATATATTACAACTTTGAAATATGTGAATTGTTAAGGAATTATCCGTCTACATGATTTTTTTCAACCATGAATTGTAATTTGGAATTCTCATAGTATCTTTTTGCATTGACAAACTTTTACATTAAACGATTTTTAAAAGAAGCAATTGCTTATTTAATACTTTACGGCACTTTTTTTGTAGACTTGCCACACAACAAGTAGTTATTTTCAGGTCTAATAAAAGGGGTTAAAGGATTTTGCAATTTTAAATTTAAAAAAAAGGAAATATGTTATAGTTTGCTTGGGGAGATTTCCGTATCGTAGTGGCAGAATAATCGCCAAGTCATGGCAACTTCCGGGCAGCGGCCAGCAAGAAACTTAAAAAAACATGACAGAAAGGGACCAATTGGAAAAGTATAACTCGTAACCATCCCCGAGAAAATATCTGCACGTTTTTTTTATTTTTATTTTTGTTTTTTTTTTTATTTTTAAATTTGCAAGTTTCAAATCTATTTGGTCCCTTTGGCGATTGTAGTTGGCGCGACAGATCACGATACGGAATACAAATTTTTAAAAACATTTTCAAATTAAATAATTCAAGTTTCAAATAAATATTCAATGTTTAATAGTTTTAAACTTGTTTATTTTCATTTTAAAATCTAATTTATTTTCTTTTTCAATTTTGATGTAGCTCTTCATCTTCAAGAAAATCTCCTATGAAGATACTGTTGGTTTTCAAATGGCACTTCCAATGAAACTTCTTCTTGGAGCCGATTCAATTTTGCAGAGAACTGTTGGATACTATAAATGGAAATTGTTCATGTCACATTTACACTTAATGTAAAGTGACAAATTAATTTCTAATTTTACTTAAGCCTTTAATTTTTCTTTAAACGTTATTCCTTTTTTCAATTTGGCAATTTTATTTTTAACTTTCTTGTTGACCTTTCTCATGGTCGTTGCGGTCATCGCACTTCCTGTGGGGAAAGTCAACCAACCCCTCTATTCACGCCTTTCTTTTTCTTCTTTTAATTTTAGGGGGGCTAACTAGCCAATCCCTTTCCTTTAAATTTCAAACTCTCCGCCTCTTTAAATTTAATTGGTCGTAGTTTTTCTGGTCTACCCCAGTTAAGGAATTTTTAAGTCACTTTTTGAAAAGATTCTCTGTTGGTTTCTTCCTTGCATGTTCTTTTTTCGAGATGCGGACTTCGGTCCGTATCGAGGGATTTCTTTTTATTTTTTTCTTAACCTTTATCTTAAATTAAATCCATATCTCTAATCAAATTCTGTAAATTTAAAATCAAAATTTTATACCTTTAATTTTCTTTAACATTAAAAGCCCTCTCAAATTTAAGTCTTCTTTTCATATTTATTTTTTTACGGTTAAATTACTCGTTCTTTTATATTTAACTTTATGCATGACGCCTTTGGTTTCGTTAAATTCTCTTGTCACCCATTTCTATTAAAGGTGTTTCTACTGTTAAAAATGGTTTTAAAGACGTATTTCCACTAGTTATGTTGTTAGTTATTCTTTTTAAATAAATCTTAAACGCAAGTTAAAAGTGTGTGTTTCCTTTGATGGTTGTCTTTTAAAATGTCCTATGTGTACTGGGTGAGTACCTTTCAATTATTGTTATGGGCATGCATAAATGTGAATTTATTAGTTTTTCCTATTGGAAACATCAGCTTACTGTTTAAATCATATATATATATATTGGATATAGCATGACTTTACCTTATTTATCTTTAATATTTAATTTATTTTAGTTTCGCCTTTTTTCCAAATTTGGTGATACCAAATCATCAAATTTGTTCAAACCTCACACTTTGTGACCCTTTGAACCTATTGGGTTAATGTTATCCCACATTAGCATTGTACTACCACTTTCCTTAACGATCACATTCCCCTTTAATTTAATTTAATTACCCTTTCATATGTTTCGGCCCTTAATTTATTCATCATGACATTTCGATCTTTTAACTATTTTTAATCATGACTATATCCAATTACTAGTACATATACCAAATATTTCAATCTATTAATTATAATTCATAAATAACTTTGCTTTATACGCACCAAATATCATATTTTTTAATGTAACTCTTACAGTTCACTCTGATGGAAAGCTGGGAGTTCTAAGTTCAATCCTTACTGCGAATGAAGCAACCAGTGTGGATATTCAGCAAGGACCACTTTAAATCTGCCGTGGCGGAATGTCCTCATGTTGAAGAAAGATGTTGTCATGTTGAAGTTTGAAGAAGGAGGAAAGCTTGTGAGGTTCATCCTTGTTTTGTGTTTTACATACATTATTAATTGTTGCTGAATTACATTATTAACTGTTGCATAAAAGCATTTAATGACTGCTTGTAAATATATTTTTAAGAAAATAAAGACTTATAATTGGAAGGACAAACTCAAACTGTATCAAACATTTCTAAAGTTATGATTTTGTTGTTGTTGTTGTTAATTTACGTCGCACTAGAGCTGCGCAATGGGCTATTGGCGACGGTCTGGGAAGCATCCCGGAGGATGATCCGAAGACATGCCATCACAATTTTGATCCTGTGCAGAGGGGGTGGCCCCTCCGCTTCGGTAGCCCGTCGACCTGCACTTTACGGTAGCACAGTTTAACGAGGACCAATACCGCACACCCTCGGTCCCTAAGCAGACTGATCCAAGTGGTCACCCACTCGCACACTGACAGTAGCCAGTGATGCTTGACTTCGGTGATCTGCTGGGAACCGTGTCTTAACGATCAGTCCACTGCGGGACTCTAAAGTTATGAAAAAAATTATTTTATTTAATAACAATGATGTATTTTTAGCTTGTGTTTTAGCGAAAGATTATTAACGGTAATTTCAAACAATGAAGGTAATGTATTGCATTTACAATTGGATGAATTTTTTTTTACAAGTGTGTTTTGTTTTTAAATAAAATTATTATGCTATGAAATAGTTATTTTTATTATGGATTTCTTCTTAATTACTGCATTGTGTAATTTATTTTCCACTTTGTTAATAAATCTTCAACATTTTAAAGGAATTTGATTTGCCAGGTATAATATTTGCATTGACAAAATTTTATGAAATATAACGTTAAAAAAATCTTTTTAGTAGATCGTGCTTTAAGTGTCATGAAAACAGTTGAATATATTTAAAATTTGGTTATTTTTAATCTTTCGGTGTGATATCGGAAGCAATTTTCCTTAAACACTGATTTTAAAGTATAGCTCAAACTCGTGAGAGTTTTTAATATCAACATTGTATTTATTATTTTAATTTTAGAAATTGTCAAATGATTATTCATTTGAAATTTGAGGCAAAGAGATGCCTTTTTATTTTAATCATTTTTAAAATATTATAATTGTAAAATAATTATAATCGTAAAAAGTTCTTTTGACTTAAAGCTGAATAACATTCACATTATGATAAAAATTCCTAATCATAACTTTCATAAACTTTCATTCACTTAGCAAAAACTTTCATCTGAAAGGTTCTGTATATTCTTTGAAAACATATGTGTGATTGCATCTTTTTTTTAAAAAGTCCCATTCAAGATGTTTACCTATAATGTCATGTTTGTTTTTACTATGTTCGTAATGCATAAACTCTTATCAGCAAAATACAAACAATGGAATTGATTGATTTTAAACAAAAATTTTGTGATGGCAAGGTTTTCAAAAAATAACTGATGGTATAGTCAAGTATGGATCAATACAAACTTCAGCTTAAAGTAAGAAAATATGTTATGTTTTTTCGTATCATTCTTTCATGATATTAAATGTTTGTGCAAATTTAATTCTGATAAAATTCAATATTTACTTCCTTTTTTTGGTTTCCAGATTTAAATGTTACCTAAATTTTAAGGAAATAAAAGTAAATAGTGCATTTAACTAATTATTGAATATTGAATCGGTAAAAATTTCTGATGTGCCAATGTAAAATTATTTTCACATTTACGAAAAATTATTGGCAAATTTTTTCAATTAAAATTCATAATGGCTTTTCTTTTGTTTTACTCCCTGTAAATATTTCTACAGGTACCTTTGGGTTTTGTTTAAAGTGTTTTGTAAGTAAAATTTAAGATTCTGAAAGGATAAAGTTACGTAAGTACTTTTCCGTTTAATTTCAGTGAAAAAAGAAGTTAAAAAATTTATGCAAGTAAGTAATTTGAATATTTTTAAATTTTCCTTATTATCTCAATTATTACAAAAAATAACAGTTTAAAAATCTGAGATATAATTTTATTTTAATATTTTCGTAAATGAATGACTTATAGTTATATTTTAAAAGGAAAAAAAAATAGGAAAATTTTCAACTCAATTCAAATGTAAATTTAACTTTGCAATTATGTAATGTGGTTTTCTTAATTTACAATTTCAGAATATGAATTGAATGATAATTGTGAAATTACAAATGGCTTAAGTTACACATTTTATAAAATATGTTTTACAAACTAGCAGATTCAATTGGGATTTTGATTAAATAAGCTTATTTCTGAAAAAATTAAGAGTACATTTTAAAATTAAAGACTTGAAAATTATTAATGATATAAAACTTGTCAGAAAACCCATTGTATGAAGAAGGAAAAAATATCAATAGAAGTTGTATTATTTCTGAAATAAATTTGAAATGTTCAAAAAAATCAGCTGAACATAAGATGTACCTTGGAGTAGGAGGGAGGAAAAGGGATATTAGCAGAGTTCGCTAAAATAATTTTATTTAATATTACTGTATTGCTTAGTAAATAATAAATGGAATGACATAAAACTATTGTTCTATGTTTTACTGCTTCGCAGCTATACAGAAAATTAAGTAAAATTATCTTGCCGAATTATTCTACTACCATCCAAATCTTCCACTTGATTACTCCAAAAATAAAAAGCAACTCAAGATAATATCAGAAAATACAAACTCTAATATTATTTAGTATCAAAACTAATGAAAAAAAATATTACAGTGAACGCTAGATAATATTAGTTTGCGTAGAATCTAATATTATGTAATGCAGAGCAAACAGCGACCTCTTGTGTCTTTCTAATATTAGAAGTTGTGCAAGATAACGTTAGATTTTTCCGATTTTCTGATGTTTTCTAATATTAGATGCTACTTGGGAAGGACTCTGCTCAGAACATGGAACCAGCGTTTTCTCCGGAATGGCGTATTTGAGCGTTGCGATCGCGAATATACAGTGCGGGATGTGGATGTCTCCTTCAGAGTCCGTTTCGTTATTAAAATAAACATTAGCCATTATTTAACCAATAGCACCATCTGTAGCTTTATACAGTTTACCATTCTAATACATAAACAGACTGAGACCTTTTTTCCAAGTTCCTTACATTGCCTACAGGTAACGCATGCAACTTAAGAAAGAAACTTCTGGATCCGTTTCATTATTAAAGTAAACATTCGTCTGTATCTGACCAATAGCGCCATCTGCAGGTTTATGCAGTTTACCATTCTAACATATAAACAGACAACGACCAGTTTCCCAAGTTCCTTACATTGCCTCCAGGTAACGCATGCCACTTTAAAAAAAACTGTTCGTATTTATTGTTAGCGATAGAAGCGCTTCCACGTCGATTTTTTGAACTAAAATCATTGAAAGTTGTCTTATGAAGTATCAAATCTGGTGCCGTTAGTTTCTTTTATTTTTATTTTTATAGGTAATTTTTAATATGGCGGATTCTGCACAGGTATGTTAGTAATTTTCAAAATTAATAAGTGTATTGTTTTGATATGTTTTTGGTTTTGGAATGGGAAATCGTTCGTAATCGAAAATGATGTTTCTGTATTTAACTATTTTAAAGTTAGAAATCATTTCTGTCCCAATTTCCATTCAACTTTTTAGTAGTTTTGTTCTACTGTTAGCCGCTGTGATCAACAATACAGTTTCATTGAATGATTATTAAGTACATATTTTTTGACTCATTACTGAATTTTACAAAATTGGTGAGGTATAGTGTTTCTTTATGTTTTTCGTATTTACAAGTTTTGTGCAATCTTTATTATAAATATAGCAGATGCGCTTATAGTGTTTCATATCTTCATTATTATTCATTTGTAATTGTGTAAGATATTAAGATTTTATATGCTTGTTAATATTTTTTTTTTAATTTCAAACAATTATTTTGAATTCGACCTGAATTTAAAACTTTTAACAAATGTTGAAGAAATTAGCGTTTATTGTTGTAACCCGGTAGTGATCTGCACAATGAAAAAATACCGTTATTTTTTTTCTTTTTCTTTCTTCTCCAGTCAGCTGAAGATGTTATAACAATCTGTCAGTTTTATCGGTTGATTGTAGTTTATTGCTGAATTTCTGTGGTTTATATATTATAAAACGTTCCTGATATTGAATTTAAAATAGTTATTTGTTTGTTGGTATATATTAATGTTTACATATTTCAGGTAAGTACGATGTATGTTTATTCATGGAATAATGCAATTTTAATTAACTTCAGATGCGAAAGAAATAAAATTAATTTTAAAATATTTCTTATGTAGCAAAAAATTAATTGATGCGTTATTGTCATTGCAACATTTTAAATTTTCTTTTTGTCACCTTTTTCCCTGTGGGGAGCGGTAATGAATATGGGTCATCAGTTATGAAATCAACTTGAATTATATATTACCTTTTTGTCTCTATATGATTTTTATTAAACTATTGGTTATAATTAATATTTTTAAAATATTTGGTGAATTATGACATACATATTATCTGAATGTATATTGAGTTCAAGGTCATTATTGTTTTGGCAAATATGTGAAAGTAATGTATTAATATTATGCAATGAGTCAATGTTTGTGTTGTTTATCTGAACATATTTTAAATAGATGAAGAAAAATTTATTTGTATTGTTAAACTTATTGAATAAAATATATTTCATTAATATTTTAAAAACATATAAGTTGATCTTTTAATGTTGCTGGTGCTGATGCATCTATTGCTTTATTTTAAATTTTTTTAAAATTGTATATTTACATACTTAAGGGTGAGTCTGACACCCCTATAGAAGTAAATTACTTTGTTTCTGTGGTATTGTATACCACAATGAAATATTTGTTTTATAACATAAATATATTATGTTATATTTAACCTTGGCAAATTAAAATACATGGGATAAGTAGCTTGCAATCAATCTCATAAATTTTATTATATTACTCTAATATTGTATATTTTTGTTAAATTAATAATTTTTAATTAAGAAAATTACTGCGATTTAATAATTACCTCTTCTATATAATTTATGTAATCACGAATCAATTGCGAATTATTAGCTTCATGTGTGAAGTAATGTATTATTTTTTCAATACGTTACTTCCATAATATTCGGTTAAAATATTTTAAATAACTTGTAATTATTTAAATAATTGTCTATGAGAATTTTTTTTAAATTTTATTTTGTATAATTAATATTTATATGGTTTTAGTTTTAGTAAGTACAGAGCTCTCCTTAGGAATAAAAAAGGACAGGGCACTTCCTCTCTGAAAAGAGAACTTTTGAAAGGACACTTACTTAGCACCGTAAAAATTTATCAAGATATGTAATGTTATGTAATAATTGAATTTTGTCAGCAGTTTTTAAATTATCTTATACTTTTTCATGTGTATGTTTCAAAAAGTAATTCTCTCTCATTTTCAAAATATGAGAAAAATTTGTGGTTAATAAAAATGCATGCTAAAAGACAATCTCTGTGCGATTTTTTTTTTTTTTTAAAAAGTAAACTAATAAAAAATGATTAATTGATAAACAAGTTGAAAGCTTTTCTTCTATAATTTAAATTGAAAATTATGAGAAAATAAACATTTAAATGTGCATTTTTTAAAAATAAAGGTATTTATTTAAAAAATAAATTTAAAATCACTTAAGAAATTTATTTATATCCCTATTATTTAAAAAATAAATTAAAAAATAAATCTGATTTCCGGATAACGGGTTCTGTGTATGTAATTTAAAACAATTGTTTTTAGCAGACAAATTTTATATTTTTTTGTTATCTCATAATTTTTAAGAAATCATTTGTTACGTAAATGTTATTCGCACTAATGTTAATGAGTCTTTGAAGTAACTTTCTGTTTTGCATTTTGATAGCTATAGATAATATTTATGTATTGAAGTTATAGCAGAGGGACAAGTGATTCACAGTAATTCAGTAATCACTCTTTTTAAGTGTATCAGATTTAAAAAAAATTGTCATTTAGATCTTTTTAGCTGACAAATTTTAAATTGTTATTTTTTAATTCTCCCGAAATTGTTATGTTATTATTATTCACACTAATGTTAATGAGCATTGTTTACACAATTTTTGAGTTAACTTTTTGTATATTGAATTGGTAGTTATATGTAATATTTATGTATTGCAGTTATAGCAGAGGGTCAAGTGATTAGGGCTGCCTCAGTTTCTAATCGATGATTGAGGTTGTTCTTCATTACTTGGGACAAACATCGATTCCAGCATTCCTTTCTTTCATATGGAATGGTAAATATTTTTAAAGAAGCTTGATTTTTTCTTACAGATTTTCTGTGATTTGAAGCCTAAGGATCTACTAATTATTTTATTTCTTTAACGAAATGGTTATCTGAGTATTTGTTTATTCTTGCAATTATATTATTGAGCTAAACATAAAATTTGGAATATCAAATAATGTATTGCACAAACAAGTTGAATACCTTACTTTCTTCTGTTTACCAGATGATTTATGTATCAATCAATAATTAGACTGGCATACGACTCTTCAGCTAATTTGTGGAGTTCCACTAATCTAGAATTTTAATTTTGATTCTTATGCCAAATCTTGTTAAAGAAACATTTATTCCGTCCATAAGAGCACAGTCTTTTTTTCTTATGTTGTCATTTACGCTTAATATTTTTTTTATGTAGACTTGTTAGAGAAAAATGCAACTTTGGATAAACTTTGAGGAAAAAAATGCATTAGTAACTTAATCTAGAATACAAAGAGGCATATATTATCTAGAATATCATAGAGGCAAACACAAAAGTATAAAATTGGTAATCAAAAAGTAATTCCGAAATGGCAAACATTTAAAAGATTGTTCACTAGAAAAAATGGTGTTTGTACTATTAGATGTGTCAATATATGAAGATTTAAATAGGGGGATTTTTTTTTGTTGATTTTGGCAGAAAGTAAAAATGTAATGCAATATGTCTAATTGAAACAAAAGATGAAAAAAGGATCATAATAATTTTATAACTTTTATTTTGTTGTAGACCTCAGGGTGTATATATATAAATATTTCGTTATAAATGTTCTTCATGTGTTGATCAAAAAATATTAGATAAAAATTTATTTCTTTTTTCTTTTAAATGTCTTATGTGAAAGAAAAAAAAGCACTAAAAAAGTACTTAAAAAAAAACCTACATTAGGGGTGCGCAACCTGCAGCCCGCGAGACAAATGCGCCCCGCCAACCCTTGATGTGCGGCCCGCGGCAACAATCTGAACAAAATGGAAAAAAAATTCTTTTTTTGAAAAAATAAAAAGAAATCGGAAATTTAAAATGTTAATTTATTTAAAATTTATAAAGTTTTTGACCCACCTAATCTCAATCCAAGTTGTTTTGCTATTGCTTTTTTTCGAGGGTTTGTATGTATGTATTTAGCATAGTTTAGAAAATCCCAATATTTTTAATACAGTACAGAACCCGTTATCCGGAAATCAGAAAACCGGAAAACCAAAAATCCGGAGCGAAATTCGATAAATATTCCCGCTATTTAAAAAAAAATTTTTTTTTTTCCTCATATGATTTTAGGATTTTTCTTTCTTTTTTGAAAGATGTTTACCCTAGCATCATTTTGGAAATAATTATTAGTGTATTACTTCGTTTTTTCAAGATTATTTCCAAATAATTTTTTTTTAGTTGGGTTTTACAATAAAAAAAAAAACTACTTTTTGTAGCGATTCAGAAAACCGGAAAAATCAGTTATCCGGAATAGCGATGGTCCCGATCGTTCCGGATAATCGGTTTCCTACTGTACATCAATTATTACGATACACGAATTTTAAATTTTAGTTATCACTTTTGACGCTTTTCGTGTATGCCTATTTCATTGTAAATCCAATGACTTTTCGGTAGTTATTGCTACCTATTTTCTTGTAGTTTCTGAAATCCTAATTTTTGAAAGTTATGAAACGCTTTATTTGCATAAACTTCATGACAAATCTAAATGACTTTTGATCATTTTTTCAGTAGTTATTTCCACTCATTTTATGAATGGTTTTTAAAATATCAATATTTTAGTACAATATTATTACGAATTGCGAGTAAAGAATCGCTCATTTTGATAACCATTTTTTTGTCGTGGTTTATTTAATCCGATTTTATCACAAATCAAAATATTTTTCAATCGCTATTTTGACAATTATTGCTACTCATTTCCACAAGGTTTTTAAAGTCCTGATCATTTTTATATGCTATTGAGATACTTTATATTTCGAATCCGCGTTTAAGCACATAACTTTTTGACGCGCTTTATTTACACCGATTTTATCGTAAATATAAAAGGATTTTGATAATTTTTTTTTAGTTATTACTATGCTATTCCCCGTGATTTAAAAAAATTCTGATATTTTTAATTCTATAGTTACGGGAGTTTTGAATCGCACATTAAAATGATTACTATTTATGTGCTCTATTTATGCCGATTTTGACATAAATGTACGAGGTTTTTCGACTGTGTTTTTCGTTCCTGTTATTGCTGCCTTTTTACTTGTGATTTTGAATATTCTGATATTTTATCACAATATTACAACTCGTGAAATTCGATTCCATTTGAATTATTTATTTTTTTGTCACTTAAAAAGTAATAAAGCATCTTAGCCAAATCGACAACTTCTGAAGAGATTGTAAAAAAAAAGCGAGATGTGTATATTTGTATTAAACACGGTTTCTTTTGCAAAAAAATAATTCAAAACATGTGTATATTTGTTTAGTCCCATGAACCCGTTCAAGTTTAACAACACTCACCCAACCTATTCTTTTTGTTGTCACATGAATTAAAAATCACATATCGCAATTCGTATTTACATGTTTTAAAAATCACACATTAGGATTCTTCTAGCAATTTAAAAGTATATATGTGATTCGTATTTACGCGATTTAAAAATTGTACATCGTTTTTCGTATTAATATTAAAAAAATTAAAAAATCATCCATCACGATTCGTATTCACGAGATTTTAAATCACAGATTGCGATTCGTGTTCTGGCATTTACTCATCACAATATATAAAAAATTTGCAAATTGCAGGATAACCAATAAAAAAATTTTTAAACCATTTTCTTCCAAGTTAGACCATTTTATATCATATATGATCATATGGTGGGAAATGATTTGTATTTTATTAAATTTTAACTGTAAAACAATGTAATCAAGATAAGCTTTGTAAAGTAATGTAAATTTTAATTGATTGTTAATTATATTTGTGTTAATTGAAAATAGTGTCGTGTTAAAAATTTTTTTGTCATAAAAAGTTGCAAACACAAGTATCTTAATAGTTTTTATTTATTATGAAAAATAATTTCTTCAAAATTAATGTTTTTTTTTCTTTTTTTTTCCTTCCCTCTCTCAGTCCCTGCCTCTTATAATTAATTTCAAATAAATGTTATACAGTTAAAGTGTATTCCCTACTACAGTGTTTCCTAAAGTGTGGTACGCGTATCCCCAGGGGTATGGGAATAGTTTAGCGGGAGTACGCGTTCTTATGCAAAATATCTTGTAACAAACGACAATTTCAAAATATTTTATTTAAAAACGGAGCTAGCCATTAAAATTTATGATTACGTATTTTTCTATTGGCTAATTTTTGCAGAGTTAACAGTTATTAATTAGTGGTGTCAACAGCCAGTTGTGATTTTTAACTTTTGTACAATTTTTTTATAGTAAATAATTCATTCATTTTTAACGTTACAAAAAATTTAGAAGGGGTACACAAAAGTCATAAGTTTGGGAAACACTGCCCTACTAATTTTAATAATTTTAATTATAATAATTTTAATTTAATTATAATAAACTTAATTTTAATAATTTTTTACCCTATAAATTTTCTTTAAATCAAAGTAATTTATTAAAATAACTTGTATTAAAATAACTTGCATTTATTTTAATAACTAGAATATTAATTTATTTTTAAATTTAATTCTATAAACAAATTTTTTAATGTTAAAATTTATGTTTAAATTGACTTCTGTATTATGTAGAATGATAAAAAAAAATATGAATTTTCCCATAGTTTTTAATTATTTCTATTTATCTAAAAAAAAAAATTCTGATTCTGTTTTTTTCCTAAGTAATCAGTTTTGCAGTTTCTAATTTTAAACATTTTAGTTTTAAGCATTTAATTTTATGCAAACATATTACAAGGTTAACTGACAAAAAGAATTTAGTGCCCAGAACAACGGTGTTTATATAACGTTTACTACCTAAAATTGCTGTCAGTATATCTGTCTAAATACTTTGGCATGTGGCCCTTCATAGATCAATCTGCTGTTAATGTGGCCCTTCACTCAAAAAGGTTGTGCACCCGTACCCTACATGTTGAAAAAGAAATTCAGATAATTTCTTCTCCCAGCAGTAAGTTGTCTATTAGATTGAAATACAAAGTTGTGATTAGCAGAAGATACTAGAACTCTGATTATCTGATGCTTGATTATATGACACCTGTTCTGATGTCCAATAAATAGCACCCTGATACCATTTTATTATTATTCCAGCTAATATTACCTAATTACTGTTGCTTTTGTAGATCTTGTAGCTCGATTAAATTCAGTTACTTAACTGTAATGAGTAAAATTTTTAGTACTGTTGTAAATTTGCTTACCATAACAACATTTATTAAAAATATCAAAAGTGGGATTGTGGAAACGACCGAAAAAAACAAACAAATAACTGCTGAAAAACGATCAACAAACAGTGTGATATTATGATTAAAGCATTTCAAAATTTTAATAACTTAAATTCGAAATAATCATCAGAATGAGAGAGAAACAAGTGGAAATGAAATGCCTTATGTAATGTTTGCTTCTAGGAAAAAAGATTTTTTTTGTTTGGTTGGCTGCCTAGAGTCTGAATAATTATGAGTAAATATTTACTATATTTTTTTCCTTTTAGGGGACCTTGGATCATTTGGTCCATTTTCTTTTGAAAGACAATGGTCATTTTATTGAGTTACAACTGTATTAAAACTACTTAATTCAATACTTTGAAGTAGATTTGTTCTAAACAATTTTCATAGCCATGTGTATAGCAATTGAGACATAATTTTTTTTTTGTTTCAACAAGCAGCCTTTTTTTAGATTGCACAAGTTTAAAATTAATATAATATTTTTGAGCACTTAAGAATACATTGTTTGGATTTAAGTGTCAATGCAATTGTTTTAACTGAAATGGGGTTATTTATTTTTTTTTAGGATAATCCATCAGAAAATGAACAAGAGTTCAGTATTGAAGAAACTTTGCCTGGTGTACGAAGACCGATGAATGCTTTTTTCATCTTTTGTAAACGCCACAGAGATATTGTCCGAGAGAAATACCCTCATTTAGAGAATCGTAGTATAACCAAGATCTTGGGAGAATGGTGGGCAAATTTGGATCCATCAGAAAAATCCTCCTATACTGCTTTGGCCAAACAGGTTGTTTTACGAGGTTAATGACCTACCTTTGCTAGTGGTAAAGTTATTCATAATAGTTTAATTTATGGGAAACTTTTGAAATATATTTTAAGTGACAATTTTGTTGTAATACTCTGCTTGTTAGAGATAAAGGAAAGATCTGTTATGGTGCTAAAAGGGAAACTGACCTGTCTCTCTAATTTGTAAGCTAATCGACTTAAAATTCTTTGAAAATTTATTTATTGAATCTAATTACTTTTTGCCATATTCTGTTTATGATGGTAGCTGTGTTGTTGTTGCATGATTCATAATTTTAGTGAGCTAGGAAATTAATTTTTTTGCCTGTTGTGTTTCTACTTGGATATCTATCTAGCATATGATCAATAACATAAATAAATATTGTTCGTAAAAATCATGAAAGCTGGTAGGTATACAGTGGTATTTAAAGTAAAATAAGTGCACTATACAAAGATTTCATTAAGTCTATTATATAAATTTTTTAAATAAAACTGAGAAATAATTACTTATAAAATATTGAAACATGTGCAGTCCTGCCAATTCTCAGGCTTTTGTGTCCTATCTCAAGACCTCAAACCAACAAATATTTTTTCAGGTTCTTTTGTAAATAACTTCATAAATTAAGAGGACTGGGGCACATTTTCTATACAGCCCTCTAACTCTTTCTCCCAGATAAGTGATTTTGCAGTTCAAATAATATGTCTGGTTAGTCGTTAATTCTTTTTTAGAACCTTTTAAAAGTTTGAAATGTTTGATAAATCTAAAAAAAAGTATAATATTGTTTTTAAAAAATTGTGCATTGATGATTTCTGTTTTTAGATAAATATCTTAATTCTTGCTGAAATAGCTCAGAAAAAATTTTCCTGCTTCAGAATTTGTTCATATTTTTGATATGATCGCTGGAAAATAATTTAATGATAGTAGCAAGAAAAGAAATGCATGCAGTTTTTGGCCAAGTTAATGTTGGCAGTATGAATCATTTATCTCAGAGATAACCTGTGAAAGAATATTCAGCCTGCGTAAAATATTCTTAATTTTGGATTGATCATGGGTTAGAATCCCCTTGACCCTAGGCTAACTGTGGGGTGTTTTCAAGATTTTTCTCTTCGTGTTACCAAAATGTGGGTTAATTCCATCGAAAAGTCCTCCATAAAGGCTAGTTTATCCCAGTGTTTGATCCAGGAATTCCCTTGTCTTCTGCGTTGGGTTCAAAATTACAAAGCAATGAAGTTGAACCTCAATAGTTATAAACTCAGGGTGGACTGTGGAAAAAAAAAAAAACAGACTCAGGAAAAAATAAACAAACTCTGGAACAAAGAATCAAACTCACAACAAACTCTGGAGAATTTCGTTTTAAAATCAAACAAAAAAAAGTTGAAGTAAGTTTTTATCTCAAGTTTTTAAAAAATACTCTATCATTTACTCTGTCTGAGTTACTAATTTTTAAGGGTATAAGAATTACTTTAAACTTAATTTAGAAAATGCGTGATTTATTATTTTTTTAATTAATTTTCATTTTGTTTGTTGATTTATGACATTGTCCCCAAAAGACTCTGGCATTTTTTACATTGGCAGGTCTAATTTAGTATATTAATTGCATTTTAGGCTATTCAGAATTTGCAAACACTTAAAATCAGATTGATATAATTTGCTTTATTTTAAATAATTAAATATTTTATAATTAATTATTTTATAATATATTATTTTATAATATATTATTTTAATTAAATATTTTATATTACTTGCTTTATTGCTAACATTTTAAATTTTTTCTACACTTTTGTATTCAATTATTGTGACCAAATAGTTTTAAAATTCATAATTTATTCCTATTAATGCAGGAAACATTCTTATTCAGTTTATGCAAATATGTCTTTAAAAATTATAGGATATATTTATTTTATTTATTTTCTGTATCTTACCTTATATTGTTGTTTGCCTCATCTTGATAAATTTTTTTTTTTTAAATTCTCAGTAATTTAATAACTAAAAATGTATTCTCTGGAGTTTGAATTTTTTACATTATGTATTATGTTCAGGATGCTTATCATGATAAAGGATCACCACCATTTGTAAAGAGTGTTCCTTTTAACTCTAGCCCGCTACTAAGAGGTTTATTTTGTCTTCTGATTATATTATTTAAATGCATAGAATCAATATTTTCAATGAGAATGAGAACCCATTTTCACTTATTTTATTGATTTTGTGAAGTTAGTGGAAACATACAAATTATCATTGTATGCTTCCTTAAATTGAAACTTGGCTTGAGTGTAAATACTTATCAATTATGATCACCTTAATGAATTTTAGAAAACTCTTAAGATGAACATACTGGTTGAAAAGTAAATTAGATAAGCAGGATTATTTTTATTGTAGAATGCATATGAGAAGTGTCTTTTTCCTTGCCATTTTCTAAATTTTTAAGGATTTGCTTCAATTACACTCTTGTAACAATTTTATGTTATATTGGTATCAATAAATTTCTTGTTAATTTCATTTTAAGCTATTTAATTCCTACAACCTATTTATTAATAGCTATATTAAATAACCATAGTATTTTTTCTAATGTTTATTTTTTATTGTCTTAGTACAAAGAAGCATTTATGAAAGCTCATCCAGATTTCAAATGGTATAAATTGCCTACTCCTCCTGCTAGAACTTTGGTAACTCGACCAACAAACAGAGTATTTCAGCAGAATGAGAAAAGTTCTGAAAATTGTGGTATAACTATAGGAAAATTAGTAGGTAAGTTGCTGAAGTTATTGTTATTAATTTCATTACTCTGTAACCTTTTTAAAGACTTTTTCTCTTGCCTGAGAATATTCTTCCGTTAATCTTTTTCACATATTTAAAAACACTTACGGAAAGTATTTCATATAAATATCATGGATATACTTAGAGCAGCAGCCACTAAACTTTTTTGATTATTGACCTTTCTTTGCATAAAAAATGATTTTTTAAAAACAAACAAACATACCTATTTCTTTAATGATTTTTTTTATTTGACACAATCAAATTTTTACATAAATTAATGTGAAAGATATGCTTGATAAATGCTTGGCTAGATTTGCAATTTTTCAAATTTTGTAAGCTTTAGTCTTTAATCCCATACAAACTCCACATTAAATTTATTCCTCTGCTTTGCTGAAATAGAATTAACATGACTGAAGCCAGATTCAACCATATATGAGCTTGGGAATCCAATTAAATGGAGAGTGCTGTATAACAAAGTTTGAATATTTTTGTGTAATATTTATATTTGTCCAAAATTTACTCACAATTGAATTACTAAAATGCATCTTTGCTTCAATGATCACTAATTCAACTACTTTATCTTGCAAATGATTGTAAATAATTTTAACTTGAACAGAAAGTACCGTGATAATCCTTTCTGGGATATCCATATTTTCAATATCTCCAAAACATAATTTAAAATCACCGCTTAATTTTTGAAGATGATTTATATAGATTTCCAGTTATTCATCAATTATATCTAATTGTCAAAAATGTGAACTTTTTTGAATATCTTTATGTAATATTAAACTCATGTTTGTGAAAATTGCAACACCATGAAGGACTTACGCGAGTGAGCTGAAATTTTCAGGAAATGCAAAGTAGAGCATGATATGCAAATGATTAGAATTTCAGCCCCGTAGAGCATGCGTATAGCGCCCTCTGAACGGCGAATGGGTCAGAATAAATATACGGCTGTAGCCAAGCGAGTATGGTTATCAGTGGTTATCTGCTAGTGGTAAACGTAGCTTAGTCATTACTTATGCCTATTCGACGAAAGAGAGCGAGATTTCAACAACTTACGGAGTTTAAACGGGGGAGAATCATTGGCCTTCGTGAAGCTGGATTATCTTATCGTGCAGTAGCCGCTCGTGTGCAGCGTAACAGCAGCACAGTGATGCGTGTTTGAAAGCAGTGGATGGACGAGTGTCGGACAACTCGGAAATGCGGGAGTGGACCCCGAAATGTCACGTCAGCTCGTGATGATAGACACCTGTTCGGCGTTGCGCTAACAGACCGTACGTCTCCCTCTAGACTACGTGCAGCACAGTGGTCAATAGCAACAGGTGTTTCATTGTGTGCTTTATCAATTCGTAGACGTCTGCTGCAGCGTGGACTGCGCACAAGGACTCCTTTATACAGGATCCCCCTCACGCTAAACCTTCGCTGCCTGCGGCTGCAATGGGCCAACCAGCATAGGGACTGGCTTGCTGATTGGCAGTGTGTCGTGTTTTCTGATGAATCTCGCTTCAATTTGTGGTACCATGATTGCCGCATTCATGTCAGAAGCTATGCCGGTGGACGCCATCTTCCGGAGTGCGTTATCGAACGCCACAGTGGGCGAACACCCGGAGTTATGGTCTGGGGTAGCATAGCATATCATGGACAATCTCAATTGCTACGAATTGTGGGTAATCTGAACAGCAACCGGTACATCAGTGAAGTTCTACAGCCCCAAACTGTTCCCTTCCTTCAAGCCTTGCCAGGTGCTGTATTTCAACAGGACAATGCCCACCCTCATATTGCTAGGACTGTTCAATCCTTCCTTAAAAGGCGCCAGGTACAACTTCTTCCTTGGCCAAACGTATTCCCCAGATATGTCGCCGATTGTACATGTGTGTGATTTTGTTGGTCGGCGTCTCGCTCGTAATGCTTGTCCCGTTGCTTCTACAGACAAACCTTGGGTACGCATACAAACAGTATGAAATTCTCTTCCTCAGACAGATATTCAAAGTTTGCCTGACTCCAGGCCACGTTGTGTAGCAGCATTTATTGCAGAGTGTGGTGGTTACACAAAATACTGATTTCGATCTCTTGTTATTGTTTGTTTGCTTTGAAAGTTTAATAATTTATTTGTACCACCACTACCACTCAACTGTGTATTAAATTTCATTTAATTATGACGATTCCTTCATGGTGTTGCAATTTTAACAAACAGGAGGTTAAAAACTTAAGCAAGTTTAATTTAACTTGGATGATTGAAATAATAGTTGTATATACTGTGTTATCAATAAATTTGTGATTGAATAGCATTGATATTCATTCAGTAACCCCCTAGATCACAGCAATCCCTAATTATACTATATATCCACACTTCTCTGGCAACCCCCGACTTATGGGCATATATTTACTGAAGAGGGAGAACCAAAGAGACAGGTGACAAGTTCATAGCTGTTAACAAATCTGCATTTTTCTGAACCTTTTTTTATTTTCGCTGTGTTTTCCATCATTCTGTGCCAAAATTAAAGTATTTTTCATAAATTCGTGCATTCAATTTCCCCTTTTTTCGTGATTATTCAAATGAGCATTATATCGCATTCCCCATGGCAGAATCGCGGTGACATTGTCGCAGAAGGTTACGGAGTTCTTGCAGAAAGATTTTTTCTTTGGGAAGTAAAATATTTTTCTTTTCTTTTATTCTTTTGAAATATGTCCAAAAGATGCCTTTTCCGCACATTGAAGTGGGAAAAAATGCTAATGATTTTTCTATTCTTATTTGAGAATAATAAAAAATAAAGAATGAAGGTAAAAAATTTGGTTTTCTTTTCTGTAGAAATTTTTGTTCTATTTTTTCATGCAGTTATTATTACTGATTTCCGCATTTCTTTTAAAATCTGATATTTTTAATCTGATATTATTTATTACAACAACTGGATCTCAAACTGAAAACACGCATTTAGTAATCCCTTTTGAAGAGTCAAATTTGCATGATTTCGCCGTCAATCTCTTTTTTTTTGGTAGTTACTGCTACAGATTTCACGATTTTTTTTTTTTTTTTAATGTGATGATGACTTACAAAATATGAAAAAGGAAAGAAATAGTGAGTTATCTTCCTACAAAATGTGAGAATATTGCCCATAATATCAGAATTTTAAAAAAAAATTGCATATTCAATTAAAAAATTATTTTATTTGATCCAATTTATTTATTTATATATTTTTTGAAGTTAACGTTTCTGTTACTTTAAATTAGTAACATATATATTTGTTATTTTTAAGTATCTTTCTGAAAGATGTTTAGTGTTAGAGAGGTATGTCAAAGAAGCCCGAAAAATTCTGCCACAGGGATTGCATGCTGTTTTATAATGAAAAAAAATTAGATATGGAAGCAAAATCCGTTTTTTGTGATTATGGCTTTTTTAATATGCAAGAAAACTTGCATATTTTTTTCTTAATTCTCATAAGACTATAATGATTGACATAAGTTAGCACATTTTTTACTGTTTTGTCATGATTAGGTGTATCATAAAGTGATTATTCAACTATGTGATTCAAAATTCACGTATTGCCATATTATTTTATATAAAAGAAACTGCTTTTAAAAACTATGAATATCTGTATTAATAACTGCCGAAAATGCAATCAATAGATCTTCTTAGATTTTCAATAAAATTATCACAAACAAAAGCCTGGTTCTTTGAGTGCATGATTGGAAATTTACTGTACAAACTATTATAGAGTTAAATAATCGATATTTTAAAAGTTATGTTAAAATCCCCATCTGTGCGATTAATGAAACCATGTGAATAAGCGGTTCAATCGTCACTAATCGAGAGCCTAAAAAAATTATTCGTGAAGTGGGTGGTTCGAAATTCATCATACAAAATATTATAATAAAACATTGACCTTTTAAAAATCGAGTCATATTAAAATTTTAAAAAGGTGATACTAAAACGCCTTACTTGAAATTTGAATGTTGTAATAAAATCAGATTTAAAAAGTTTTTCATTTATCTTAGAAAGTTTTTTATTTTATCTAAGTCTAATTATATGCATTCAGGTTCTTGAAGTTCGGCTGCATTTTTAACTGTTCATCTAGATGTGGCTTTTGTATTTTACTTGTGTAATTAGTTTTTTTTTGCATTGCTATTTATGCTCTAATTATAATTGTGTCCTTTTCATTTTAGATGATGAACAATTGGGAGGTTTAAGCTCTCTAATTAATACTTCTGTTTCTGGCACACAGACTGCTGATAGCATTAATTTAGGCAATTCATTAATGGCTCAAAAAGGAGTAGAAATAATTGCAAAGCCCCCTAAAAAACGATACTTAATCAATGGAGAATTCCAGTCTTATGCAGAGCCACCTCCTGATGATGGGCAAGATTGTCAATTGCAAGATGCATGTTCTACCCTATTAGAATTTGCTGAGGTTAGTGTAATTTTATTTTTCAATAATTTATAAAATAATTTTATTTTTTTGATATGTCTGTAAACTTATCTAACTGATGAAATAACTTGCTTAAATTTTAATAAAAATTACTAGTTTCACTTTAAAATTTGGTAGCTTTTTTTTAACCATAGTACTAAGCATTTGATAAATTGGTTAATACGATACTATACTGAACAAACTCTAAATGTGGATTAAACAGGGTGCGTAGCGTTTGTAAAAAGTACTTAAAGGTGCTTTTTTGGGGATTTCGTTTTTAAAAGCTTTTAAAGGTGCTTTTTTCAGCTGGTGTTTTTAAAAAGTGCTTTTTTTCACAAAATTTTTTTCTTCTTCAGTGATATCTGGTGGATCCCATGCATTTAACGAAAAATGGGGTGTTTGCTACGTAATTATTGACGCGGACTTCTTGCCGTACCCACGTTATGACTTGCGCATGCGTGCACACCTAAAACCGAAACCCGAGTGCTCCGATTCGGATGGAGAATATCAGATCCTTATGAAATGTTTTTCTTTTTAATTTAATTTAATTTTATTCTTGTTTATTTTATTTTACTTCTAACACTTTTTTGACGTAGGGGGTAAGGGTACTTTTGTTCTGAGTTCAGGGTCAAGTTGAATTCACTCGGTGATGTGGGAAAGTACTGATTGTTTTGATTTACGTCCGTTTCTTTTTGGGTTTTTTTTTAATGCTAAAACTGTTTATAAAAAGTTTTTGTTTTTCAATAATATCATTGATTGAATATGAATTTTTTGAGTGCTTGAAAATGTTTGCAAAGTGCTTGAAAAGTTTTTTAAAAGTGCTTATTTTTGATTCAAAGATTTGGCTACACACCCTGTTAAATGTTTCATGCAATTTCTTACAAATTTGAGCAAGTTATCAATAACCAAATAAATGCCCCCTGCTACTGCCTGCTCTTGCAAGCAGATATTATTTTCACTACTGTGTCAAGGTGAATTTGCTTTAGCGAGAAAAAAAACAAATCAGAGTTGCAAACTGAAGAAAGAGGGTAGGTGAATGGATAGTAGAGAGATAAGAAAGAGTTTTGATTTATTAGAATTATTCTCGGGAATGGGGGAAAACCTGGTGTAGCATTAGAGAGCATAGTTTCACTCTCCATTTTAGAGAAGCAAAGGTGGCTTGTTTCATTCCCGGTTAGTGAATCATAAATCTGGAAATCTATGATCTTATTGATGAGTGTTTTTGATAACGATTTCAATTATTCTTTTGGTTCTTTTGAAGATAGTAATTAAGTTTTATTATAAGTTTGAATTAGAATAAATTTAATTACATTTACCATAATTTTGAAAAAATACACCGCCCTAGGATATATGCCTCATCCTCAGAATGCATCCTTTACAAATAACTTCATTTATAAAATATATGATTAAGTTGTTAAAAATAATTGAAATAATTATTAAACACAATTCATGAATAAACACCATCTTACTTTAAATCTGAAATGATACATTTCAATAATTTTCATAATAACTTTTTTAAAATAGCACATTTTGTGCAATTCAAACGCATAATCTGAAATGTATTATGTCAATAAATGCTACTTTAAGCTATCCCAATTTTCTTAAAAAGCTAAAAGTAATGGGAATAAGTTATTAAAATAGAATAAATTAATGAAAACTTTAAATTGTGTCATATAGAATATTAATCTCTAATTAAATCAAGGGATCACATCTTAAAATTTTGATGTTGAGTGTTTGTCATGAGTGGTAACATCACCAAGCTCATTCGAGACTATGATAGCATGAGTTAGTGTTAAGCCAGTTACTACTCTACTTTTTACTTTTATTTTTATGTATGCGAAATGCTCAGTTGTGTAATTGGTTGCTGATGCCTAATCTTGATGTTTAAAAGGTTGAGACTTAACAGTTATCTCTGCTCTCTCATTATGTTTTCTTAAATTTTTGCTACCATATAAATATCTTTTGCTGAAATGAAATCTATGCTGTGTCATGTTTCTGGTAGTATGGATGTTTTGTTAATGTTTTATTTAATCATTTGTACTTTATTTCACATATTCATGGTTGTAAAATAAAAGTTAATTTATTTCACAACTTTCTGCTTTATTCATTTACCACTTGTATTTCACTCTGCAAACATGATTGACGGTTGGTGAGAAATAAAAATCCAACCAGCACAATTGTAATAGCACATCTTTTAGTTTTAAATACTTAAACTAATCAAACAACTAAAAATTATTACTATAAATTCAACAAATAATAATAACAATAAATAAATAAAATAAAATGTGGTTTTGTGTAAAATTGTACTATACGGAAGAATCACAAACATCCTGTTTCTGCTGGTTGGGTTTTTCACCTATCATGGAATGAGTATGCAGAAGGTTTGACTTGGTGATTGAATGAAACAGAAAGTTCCAAACGAATAAACTTTTAACATGATGTCAAACATATTTTTATCAGTATCTCATTAATAATTAGGTTTCCAAAATTTTAAACCAGTCAAATGATGAACAGCTAAGCATCCTTGAAATAAGTTTCAAAAAATAGTTAGAATAAGTAAATAAATGAGCTTTTTTGCTTAAAATTTAACCATAAAATCATGATTGCATTATCATTATATTGCTAATGATTAATTTATAATATCCCAATTATAAATAAATCAAATGATTGATGTGCTAAAAATTGCTAAAATAAACTTTATATAAGGATTAAAAATATAAAAATGATCTTTCTTTAAATTAGCAATAAAAAAAAAAAAAAAAAAAACAGGATAAAAGCAGACTTTCAAAATCTAATACTATACAAGTTCACGCATTCTCCCTTCCATTCCCTCCATTAACCCACATGCCAAATTATGTTGCATAATTTTACTCAAACATCTTCACATTCTAAAATCATACTTTTCAAAGAGTAAAAATAATAAAGATGACCTTCAGCTGAAAGTGTGATAACGTTAAAGCTTTTCACTTCACTCTCCTCCATTGGAAAATGACTTAAATATTTCTCTTTCATTGTTTCTTTCTCTTCTTCACATCTGTTGTAGAAGAAAGAGAATTCTAAAAATAAAGGCTTCTATAGCATCAATAGCATTGCTTAATTTTTTCAATTAAAATAAAGATGGATTGACATATGTAAAAAAACATTGTCTTAAAGTAAAAACAAACACAAGCTTTATTTTGATTTTTTTTAAAATTAAAAATGTCTTGAGATTTTTTAAAAATATTAATAAAACTGTTACAAAATATTTTACATATATTATAAATTTACAAAAAAGAGTAAAAGACAAACCAAAGAAATGTTCACTTAAATAAAAAATTTTAAAAATTATTTGTTGAAAAAAAGGTGCTTTTGAAACATCGTTAGACCTTTTTTAATTACTTATTTAAAAAAATAAAGTTGTATTGACTAATGGTCAAATGGTCTTAATAAGTGTGAAAATAAATGTAAGTTTATTTATTATTATTTCCTTTTTTTAAAATGAATTCGACTAATGATTTAAATGTTTAAAAATAATACTGACTATCTAACAAATTATTAAACGAACAAGTATCGAAAGAATTTTTAGGAAAATTAAAATATCTGTATATATATATATACTATATTTAAGAGCACTATTGTTACATTATTGAAAAGTGCTAAAACATTGCTTAACTTTTTATTTAATTACAAAAATTGTCAGTTTAACTAACAGCTAAATTTAAAAAATAAATGAATAAATAACGCCAACTCTGTTTCAATTTCCTGAAAAATAAAAGCTTATTAAATAAATTTAGGCTTTGTCTTAATTTTTTTAAAATTAAAAACGACTGAAGATTTATTGGTTTATAAACAATCAAATTCTATCAAATTATTACACTTATGTGCATTAAATAAATGAAAAAGAAACTAACTTTTTATAACAAAGTATAAGTAACTTAAATACAAAATATGTAAAATATTAAATTGTATCACTTTTAAAAAAAATCAATAAATAATCTTTTTTTTTATTCATGATTTCTTTTCATTAATAGATTTAGTTCAGAACGAAAATTTAAGAAAACAGCGATTGTGCTGCGATCGCCACTTAACAGTAGGTCTACTGAAAATAATTTCCGTGAAATGTTAAATACCGTCCAAATAAAACACACAGCGATTACAAAATAAGTCCCGTTCAAAATAATCTTCAAGAAAAGTAAAATCCCAAGGACAAAAATGGCGCTTAAAGAAACTATGCATCACATTCTATATTTCAATGCTGATCCTCACTTTTCGTCATTCAACATAACGAAACGAACATCTTCGTAGCTCAAAATCAAAATTGCCTTCATCGGCACGGTAATAGCGCTAGTATAGGCAAGAATCCTTGCATGTTAAACCCGGAGCATAATCTTAAATCAGATTCCTGATGCGTCGCCTAGAATCAAAGTCGCTATATCGGCCTGTTGATATATGCGTTAAATCGATAATTCACGATACATTGATTTATCGTCCAGTCCAACTCTGTACCAAAATTCATTTTTATTTTTCAAATTTTTGGGGAGTTGCTTAATAAGTATTTTAGTGTGGCATCATTTTTCATTTGTTTTAACTAATAGTATATTTTAAATTTTATTTGTTAGAAATCATGCTAAAACCATATTTAATTATTTAAAAATACTGATAATGAAAAATTGAACAAATAAAAAAGCAATAAGAATTTAGAAAAAAAAATTATTTCTTGTTTTAAGTAGATAGACATTGATTAGTTTCAATTAGAAACATTATAATTAGAAAATTTTTCAACATTCACTCCATTCACTTTTAAGACTATGCTTGGTAGCAAGACACATAGCCAATTTAAAGTTACCAAATGTTAGTTTTTGTTTTATTGCAAAAGATTTGTATGAAATCCTTGTATCGGGCTATAAAATATATTCTTCATCAGTGGCTTCAAAAAAATCTTAGCCCCAGTCCCCTGACTACATAGTAGCTTTGGTCTTCAAGACAGTTAAATTGACAGAGTATTGATTTTCTTTTATTGTGACTTGCAAGTCAGTTTTTTATTCCACCGCTTTTCATCATGTTCTAAAATATATTTTAAGTGTTTAGATCCTTAATTCTTTAGTTACTTAGTAACTGACCCTAAATTCTTTAGTAATAGAATCACTTCAGTTGTCATCACCTTTGCACTCCAAGTTCTTTAAAATGCTATTTAATGAGTGTAAGCCCTAAGTAATTTAAAATACATAATATAATATTTTTGTGTAATAGCTGAGAATCATAAAATTATTTGGTTACTAAGCATTAAGTTATAGAAATTCGAATTTTCTGAGTAGTGACTTTTAATATCCGATCAGAGAGGACATGGTAGTAAAGGTAAAAAAGGTTTTAATTTATTATGAACAAGGGCCTTACTTAAAATGTCTTTTTAATAGGATATAATAAAACACTATTCTGCAATATATGAGAGGTTTAGTAGCTGACAGTTCATTTTTGAAATAAGAAAAAAAAATCGTTTTATGTGAAATATGCAACCTGTTTTGTGCTAATGGTTTTATTTTAGAAACAAAAGAAATAGGATTGTGTTATATTTAAACTAAATGTAATTATAATTCATATAGATATTAAATGTAGAGTGATATGTGTAAACTTAAATCTATTGGACATAGTATATGTACTATTCATATTATTTGTTTTATTATTATGGTAGATACAATCTTAAACTTGTTTTAACTTTTGTCAGTGGAAGTATGTAAAAATTAAACTTTACTAACCATTTTCAGATTTGTACAAGTAATGCTGTTCGTGAAAGTGCCACTATTGCATTTAGCTCATCTGAAGGAATACCTTCCATGACATCTTATGATTCATCTACTTCAAACCATTGTGGCTTTTCATCCAATAACGCTGACTCATTTGCCAAGTTTGAGGAGACGAAGCTTGAAGAAGGATCTCAAAACTTACCTTTTACTGCTTCAAGTCAGGCTTTTAGGAACAATGTAAGCAAATCTAATGCAGATTTTCTGACTCAGGATCAACCTCTTGATTTATGTAAAAACAAAGACAAAAATGACATTTCTGTAAATAGTAAAACCATCACCACTAGCCACCAACAGCTAATTGAACATTTTGTAGATAAATTTTTGTGTGCAAAACCTGTGCCTCCAAGCAATTTTAAATCAGACTTTCTTGACCCAGTTCTATCAAAATTATTCTCTAACAAATCTTGTGATGTTCCTTGTACAGTGCCCAGCATTGAACCTTCCTCATTTACTCTCTCTGTTGCTATTGAATCTGCCGTAGATAAAGCATATAGTTCTGATTGTGTCAAATCTCCTGTAAAAGTATCACCTAATGTTGACACTTTAAGAAGTACAAGTTTTGAATTAGATACTCGGTCCAAAGAAGATTGTGACAATATTGTAAAGCCAGAACTTAAACAGCATGCCAAATTTGTTGAACAAAATTGTGTAAAGCTCTTCTCTTCAGATTGCAAAATTAAGGATATAGCTAATTCTAAGGAGCGGAATAATGTTCTTTCTTTGAATGCTAAAGTTGAACTCTCCAAACAAGAATCAATTGAAGCAAATATACCTGAGTGTAGTAGTGGCAGTAGTAGTAGTAAATATTTTTGTAAATTAGTTTCGCCTCCTAAAAAGTCTAGTGTGTGGTGTAATCTTTTTATGAATGAACAATTGACTAAAAATGATAGTAAGACTACTTCAAATATTTCTAATGACTCAGTAGCTGGTTTTCAATCTCCTACCAGAAGAAGTTCTCAGCGTACGTGTAAAGGTAGACGCTATCAAGCTCTTATTACTGAGGGACTATTACAATCTGCTAAAGAACGCAAACAAAATAACAATAAGAAGTCTGTACTCTCTAACAGTAAACTGAAAACAAAGGTTGAAACTATTATTGAGAATCATGTTTTTGGTTCTAAAAAGAAAAGAAAAAAAGAAGGCCAATCAAAAAATAAATCCACAAAAATAGAATCTCAAGCAGCTGATGAAAGGTAATATAGTTATTTTTCAGCCATATAAAATAAAGTTTTTATTTATTTTATTATATTATTTTATGTTGCCCACTATTTACTCTTGTCTTTTTACTTTAAAATTAACTTCCTATTCATCAGCGATGAAATTTCTTTCATTGCAATTCCCTTAATGAGCATGCTACTGTATTTTATTTTTGCATTTCTTCTATAAATTTTAGTTCTGAGTGATTCAAGTTAAACTTGGTTTAATTGAATCATCTGGTACTATTATTAGCACTTAGTATATTTACTTAAATCATTTGTTTTGTTTGAAACTCCTGTAGAAAAAAACCCAATGAATACTCATTTCTGATCTTGAGGAAATGAATGGCATACTAAAATGAGTTAATTCTAAAAACTGTTGATAATATAAATAACGTGGTGGTGTATTATGTCTTAAAAGGCATATATCACTGTTTTGTAGGGTTCTGTATAGAAAAGTAATGAATATTAAGTCCTTTAAATTCTTTGCCACTGATTTTATTTCAAACCATGAAAATGGTAGCTTATTTAGCTTAATTATTTTAAAAAGTTGTGTATAAAAAAACTGTTATAAGTATGAACATGGACAAATAATTTGATATCAACAGAAGTGAGGATTCAGATTTTTGCTCATGCAATAGTACATTTATGCAAGTCTGGTGTTTTAAATGTCGAAAATTTGGATGCATGGTGTACCTAATTTTCACTTAGGTTTTATCTTTCTAAAATCAATTTTACTCTATGAATATCTTCTGACTTTTAATATATAACTCATAAATTTGGAAATATGACATCCATTGGTGTTCTCTACAAGGAATCTTTCTTAATTAAGGATACTTAAGTTTTAATCATTCTGTGCTTGATCTTTTAGATTCAGCTCTCAGCATATAACTCCCGAGTTACTCTGAAACAGTAGTTGTAACAACAATAAGCAAAATGTTAATAGGTCATTTTCATTTCTTTTTTCTATTTTAAAATAAACTGTGTGAAAATGTTTATTCAACTTTGTAGTTGATTAATAAATGTTTAAAATTTTACATTTTAAAAATAAATAGTTTGCAGTTAGGGTGATGCAATCATAGCCTCAAATTAATGTGCACATGACTGTTTAAATCATTCATTCTTAATAATAAACTTTTAAAGAAAATTAACCAAACATTGTGTAGTTAATCATTAAATACCAAGTTTTATGTTATAACAAAACCAGCATTATAGTTGCATTAGAGTGTCTAAAATGTCAGAATAATATAAGTAAAACATAATAATAGAAAAACATTTTATAACAGATTTAATAATTAAAATTTGATTAAATAACTAAGGTTTAATTAAAACAAATAGTAGATTGTAAAAATTAGCTTAATGCAAACTAATTAAATACAAACTTAAGCGATTTATTTAAAATAGTTCTATCATTCAAAATAGGTAAAGTTTTTTACCCACATAATTATATCAGTAAGAATCATTTCTCTTGACGCTAGATTTTATTCATTGATCCGGTTTTCATAACACCAATACAAGTGGCGTTTTCGCACCAAGAAAATGACGCTGACTTAAATTAAAATTGTTTGCAAAAAATCATGTACCTTCGATAACATTTTGAAATCAATGGAGGTAACCTCTGAGAACAAACAACCTACCTTAACGACTATTTTACTGTGGAACAGAGAGTGGTCGCTCCTGAAAAGTTTCACTGTAATTGAGCTAAGTGAGTGGAAAAGTACAGCTCTGATAGTGTTAGTGATATAAAATGCTGTCTTGACATTTTTTTTTTCATATGCTTTGTTGATTATTCTTCAGTTTAAAGTAACAGTTTAATTAAACAAATATACTTATCTTTGCTTTACAGAAAAGAAGTGTTCACATATAATCCTTATTTGTAAGCTATATTTACAACTTATGGTTTTCAGTGTTTCTAGTTTGTGTGTCAGTTTTGTCTGCCTTATTTTTTCTAACATGTTTACAGTAAAAGGTTTAGAAGAATCATTTTGACAACACTATATTGATTTTTTAAATCTTGAAAGCATTGAGAGGTTGAGAATTTTTTTTACATGTTTTCTATTATTTTTATTTTTAGAGTTTAAACTGACATAAAAAGTAAATTTAATGATTACTGCTTTATAAAAGTTTAATTTATACTTAAATTAATGTGTTATATTCTTCTAATATATTTGTTTTATATGTATTCCATTTTATCCATTTATAACAGATAAAATGGAGTGTTTGATACATTTTGTTTTGTAATTTGATGTAATTAGACTTTTTATTTATTTATAGTTTGTTCAACTTGGAGGAAAAAATTGCTTCATTGCCTAAATGCAATTTCGAACATTTAAATAAAAAGAAAAAGATAATATTAGAAGAAAGCATGAATATTGAAAAGCAGAAAAACTTAAACATTAATTCTACCCTAACACATGCAAATGTTCAAGTGCCATCTTCTGCAATTTCTGAATGGACACCAGTTTCTTCTAGTGGGAGATATAAGACAGGGTATGTATATCTGAATATGTGCATAAATATGATTTTTTTTTGAAGAAAGGTTAGATGTTTGAATAAATGTAAAAGCTTGAGCAATGATCTCTTGCTTTTTATTTATTAGTTTCAAGTTTTTTTTTTAAATAATTTGTGATAATCATGCTCCTTTGACTTAAATTTCTAATTTCTTATTTACATTTAATGTTATTAATAAAATATACAAATGGTTTTGCTTATTTTGAAACTTAATAAAAAATTTAATGATTTTTTGTTTATTTTAAAACTTAAAGAAAATATTTTTTTTTCTTGTTAAAAACAGTATAATCTTTTGCAGTAAGAAGGTCTAATTATATTTGGAAGCATCATTGTATTGTTATAGTAGAAGGTTTATCTATAGGAAAGGAAATAAACTAGTCAATAAAAACTTTATTTGCTTCATTAAGTAGTGAAAAACCTACATGTTTTCAGTTCTCTAAAACAAGGCACCCCTTTTTTGAGACAAAGTCATTTCAAAGCTTGACATTTGTTGTCAGCAGGGTTGGAAGGTTTTTGACATGTGACAGTTTTTGACGGTTTAAACCATGGTTTAAACCGTCACGTCAAAAACCTCACTGTCAAAAATATCACAAATGTCAAAAACCTATATTCATATGTGAAATTTAATTAATACATAAAATTTATATATTTTTTTATAAAGGATAGTGTTTCTAAATATGTTCTAGAAAAAATAAATTTAAAATTTTGAAGAAACACTTATATTTTGAATAGTAACCAATGTGCCTATAGGAGCAATGTGTAATATAGGAGCAAATGAACTAGACTATTGAATTTTGAATTAAATTTCTACTTTCATCATTTTCATTTTGATTATGTAGTGTGATGCATGTTATAATTTTTAAAATTATGTATTTAATTAGGATAATTAAAAAATTTCCATAATAATTTGTTTAAATATTTCATGGATCAGTGACTGTAATGTTCTTCTGTTTAGTGTGACTTTTGTGATTGGTTGTTAATTTTTCAGAAAAATCAGTAATTCTGAATTTAAAATTTTCAATTTTTTTTAATTCATAGTTAACATAAGACAATACAAATTTAAGTGTTTTCTGTTAAATACACAGAGTAGTTAGTGTCGACTTTCAGTATATTCAACATTTACTATGCTGAAAATTTAGTTTATCCAAATACTTGTGAATTTCATTTTGCTGTCTGTTACAATCGTACC
>NC_092214.1:66371683-66391643 GCF_043381705.1 Parasteatoda tepidariorum
TTCCTTATAAATATTAGTTATATGTTCCTTATATGTCAAAAATGCATAGTAATAAACTTTTAATTTTCTTAAATATCAAAAAATAAAATTTATTTTCTTCGAAATATAAATATTTAAACAATTTTTGTGCAAAATTTTTCTGCACATGCATTTGAATATAAATTTCTGAGATTTTAAATCTGTTATTTTACCTTAATTAATCTGTTAATTAAAAAATATTTTAAAACCTGCTAATTTCAGTATAATGCATGGCAACTGTTGGTAGTTTTGAAGTTTATATATTTTCTTGGCAAACTTCAGTTTTTGACAGTTTAAACCAGTATTATACCCTTGTCATGTCAAAAACCACTTTTTGACGTCAAAAACCCAACCCTGGTTGTCAGTTTTTCTCCACTTTAATTGTGAAGATAATTAAATTTCCATTGACGGGTAGATATACCTGCTTCAGACTCTTTGGATTATCACTTCATTTAAACTTCATCACTTCATTCATTATTGGCTTCTAATCCTTGATTCTAAGTTCTAATTCCTTAATAGATCAAATTTGGAGGTTATCAAGATGTAAATCCAGCTTCAACTTAATTCAGTGAAATAAATTTCTCTTACTTGAACCAAATTGAAAAATACATTTGGTAGTACAGTAGGGAACCGATTATCCGGAACGATCGGGACCATCGCAATTCCGGATAACTGATTTTTCCGGTTTTCTGAATCGCTACAAAAAGCCGTTTTTTTTTTACTGTTAAACCCACTAAAAAAAATAAAAAATTTGAAAATAATCTTAAAAAGAAGAAAAAACGATGAAGTAATACACTAATGATTATTTCCAAAATGATAGTAAGGTAAACATCTTTTAAAATAGAAAGAAAAATCCTAAAATCCTATGAGAAAAAAAAGAGTTTTTTTTTTTTGAAAATGGCGGGAAAATGTATCTAATTTCGTTCCGGTTTTTCGGTTTTCCGGTTTTCTGATTTCCGGATAACGGGTTCTGTACTGTACAAAATGTTTTCTTTCTTTAGATAGGCCATTTCCCTTCTCTTTTATTGTATTTTAAATAAAATTACTAATATTTGAAAATGCCTAGAAGACTAGATCTTTGATGTTGAGCTTGTAATATTGAAGTTTCATTGCATAATAACAAAAAATAATTGTTTTTTCTTTCTCAATTTTTTTAAACTTTTTTACTCATAATTTGAAAAAAAATTCTTTAAAATGCATATAATTCTATGTCTTTCTTGAAAGCAATTTTAATTTTTAAACTATGGTTCTAACTGAATATTTTACAAGGTGGTGCAAAAATCAGGGCTGATTGTGCTCCTAAAAAAAGCCGGATTTCCGGATTTTTCGCTAACCGTGATCCGGAAGTTTCCGGAGATCGAAGGTTCAGACGTTTCAAAAAATCATTGATCACAAAAGCTTCTGGCAATCAAATTTTCAAAGGTAGAACTTAAAAACACAGTTTATTTTACTTGTTTGTAAGGGAAAGCCAGAGAGATACTTTATAAGCTTATATTCAAGATTAATATTCATTTTTTATCAGTAAATAGCTCTTATAATCATAAACACAAGAAAGAAAGACGTAGTATTTGTAAATTTCAATTACTTCTCCAAGTCATCATAGGTATGTGTAAAATTTTAAATATATTTTAAGTAGACAACGAAATATTGAGAAAAAAGAAAAAAAACCTTGTTTAAATTTTTTTTTTTTTTTTTTTTTGCTCAAGAAATTTTTCGAAATTTTGACTTGGGCTCACAATCACCCCTGAAAAATATAAAGGTTGGTAGAGGGGACTTAAATAAGCATATTTCATAAAAGAAATGTGTGCAGATATACCATGTTTAACCAATAGAGACTGCTGATGCTTACTAATACAACAATCAATGTGCCACCTTGAATCTCGTGTCTCTGTTGGTCATCACTCTTTTGAGCAGCTATTGTAAACTGTAATTGATTGTAAACTGTTTGATTTTGTATAAGAATGTAAAAGCAAAAATGCAGCTTAAAAGCGCTTGTAGGTAAAGCAGCATTAATCATAAGTTAGTAAAAGTTCAAGTTAGAAAATAAAAATTGATGTATGATAATTTTATTTTTAGAATTTAGTCCTTGATGCAGGTAGCAGAGTTGCCACTCTTCAAAAATCAAAAGACTACATTTTGTAAATATTGCATAGTTGCAGTGTCTGAAATATTTAGTATACAAAATTTATATGTTGTTTGCAAGGAAAAAAACTGAATACCTACATAAACGAATATTACGGTAAACATTAGTGAATAACTTCTTTTAGCTGTTTCAAAATTTTATTGATTTTTATTGGATTTAGTCCTTAGAATTAAAAGAATTGGCAATCAAGTATTAAGTAACATCATTTTATATTTTTAGAGAATTAAAACTATGCATTTTTGCTTAGATCATCAAACTGTGTAAATTTAAACACTAAAAATATATAGGGGAGAGAGTTGTACCTTGGAACAATTTTGACTTTTTTATGCAGAAAATAATAATTCAAGTAACTTGGACATTTTGTGGAGAATTCATTATACATTTGTTTATTAATATATTTGTAGAAATTCTGTCTGTACACTTCCAAATACAGTACAGAACGCGTTATCCGGAAATCAGAAAACCGGAAAACCAAAAAGCCGGAAAGAAATTCGATAAATTTTCCCACCATATTTTAAAGAAATTTTTTTTTCCTCATAAGATTTTAGGATGTTTCTTTCTTTTATTGAAAGATGTTTACCATACCATCATTTTATAAATAATCATTACTGTATTGCTTCATCGCTTTTTCTTCTTTTTAAGATTATTTCCTAATAATTTTTTTTTTTAGTTTGGTTTAACAATAAAAAAAAACGACTTTTTGTAGCGATTCAGAAAACCGGAAAAATCAGTTATCCGGAAAAGCGATGGTCCCAATCGTTCCGGATAATCGGTTCCCTACTGTAATAATTAAGTAAAATAAAGTATTATACAGTTTATCTTATCTTACACTACTACATGTTTTATCTTCGACCAGTGGATGTTACTCCTTGAGTCACCTATTTTGAGATATTTTCTTTTAATCTTATTTATTGAATTAATTGTGATTTTCATGCAATTAAATTATATTTTTTATGTAGCTTGCATAATCTAAAATAAATCATTAGTGAAATACCAAAGAATATTTTATACTAAAAAATTTTTTTTTTCAACACAAGTTTTTTTTTATAGTGTACACAGGGAAATATCTGTGTTATCTAGTCCTGTTGTACATACCTTGAACCAGTCTATGGTATAACAAGCACATTTTTTTTATTTATTTTGTTAGGCCTGATAAAAATAAATTTTCTTAAAATTTGATATTTTATCTTTTTTGCAATTTGGTACATACTTACTTTAGTTCTGTTTTTAAATGTAAGTGTTATAAGATTTAATTTTCCAATCAAATGATTAATAGAAACAAATATTACTCTAAAGTTCTATGCACATGCCTGGAAAACCAGAAATATTAGTCTGGTTTTGCACATAAAAATTTACCTACAAAATGTTCAAAAATACCTGTAATATAAAACCTGAAATATCAGGTATCAACTACATATGCTTTCTCCATAAGTTGGCTTAAATAATTTCATTTGAGGCACATGCTCTCCAAAGTACAACTTTCTCTCTATTTATTTAATTTTAGATAAAATTTGATTTGGGAAGGATGAGGATAAAATTTAATTTTTAATTTCAGGATAAAATTTAATTTTTAATTTCAGTCATCAATTATGTGTTTTATTTTATGACAGGACATTTGATTTAGAGCAACAAATTGCCTCACTGCCAAAATGTAATATTGAATTATTGAATAAAAAGAGGAAAAAGGAATGAAACGTAAGTTTCTTTTTATTTTAAATATCTTACTTAGCTTATAAAAAAAATTTTTTTGCCTCTTAGTTTCAAAATTTGTAATTTTTAAAAATTTTAAACAGCCAATGGTTGATAAAATTTATAAATGGATAGTGTTTTCTACAGCACAGAGCATTGTCATTTCTTGTTCTGTTCACTTCTGTGTTCTTTATCTGTTTTTATATGTCACTATATTTGTATCCTGTTAAGTTAAACTAGACAATAACAAGGTCAAAGTAGCAGTCAGTTTAGAATTAACAGTGTAATTGATATCAGTTTTTAATTCTACATTTATTTTAACGAAGATCAAGTGTGACATTTCTGATAAAAAAACTGATTAAGGATGTTAATTTTATCTATTTAACTGGATGCAATTAAAGTTTACTTTTAAATTGTAAAACAAGAACTGTTATGCAATTAAATGCGTATAATTAATAGCTTGATGAATTTATTGCTTTTAATTGCTGGAGTTCAATTTTAAAATGCATTAGTTTTAAATTAGGTAGTGAACAAAATAATGGAAACACTTCTACGCTAACACATTTCTTGATATTTTGATAATAATTTTTTGAATTTTAAGTATTTTGGTTTGGAAATTTCTCATACTTATTAATAAAGTTTAAGGCTTTTAGAGGTTTGAGGGACCAACAATAAATTACAAATGGAAAATAAGTTTTTTTAAGTACCTTATGCACAAAAAATGTAGCAATAAATTTATAACAATTATTTTGGTTATTATATTCGATAATTGCTCAAAATTTCCTAAACCTGCTTAAATATTTATGGAGATATGGACAATTTTATTAATTTTTCTTCTTCTTTCTTATAAGTTTTTTTACTATAACTATATAAATATTCAGTAAAAAATAAACATAATTTTTGGAACAATTCAAAATTAATTACAAAAGAAAACAAATATTTTTGAACACCCTATGCCAGAAAATCAAGCAATAAGCTTGTAACTTGTATCGATTATTGACTTTAGTTGTTATTTTTAATAACTGCATAAAGTTTCGTAAACTTAGAGTAAATATTTATGGTGATCTGGAAATTTTTATAATTTTTTTTTTTTTGCCTTATGTTTTTTCTTATAATTTTGTAGGTATTCAATGTATGTAATTAATCAAAATTTTTGGAGCAATTTAAGATTAATTACAAAATTTTAGATTTAAAATTTAAAAAAAATTCATTAAGAACTGCAAATTTTGAGCATTAATAATGCTAGTTCTTTTATACTGCGCATGCACTGAAAATTTTTTTAAAAGTTTAAAATTTAAAAAGTTTCCAGCAATTTTCCAGTTTGTTTTTGTACTTTTCAAAAGAACGGTCCAAAAAATCAGGTGTATTTTACAAATTTTATTTTGTATCACTAGACAAAATTTAATAATAAATGATAATACCTTACAATAATCGTCCGAAACTGAACTTTGATGGTATAGAGAAAGACTTGCATACTTTTATGGGGGAAAAAGAAAAATACTAGAAAAGAAAAATACTGTGGTGCCCCACTGTGCCAGTTTTTTTTTAATAAATCATATTTAATAGTACAAGAGGAAATTTGTGAAAAAGCCCTTATCATTTTGAACTTTCATTTAAAAAGTACAGAAACTACTTAGAAAATTGCTTAAAACTTTCTAAATTTATTAGATATTCAAATTAAGCTTTTATCATTAGTTGCCAAATATGATTTTCTTTTGTAATTTATTGTAGGTCTTCCAAACCTCTGAAAGATTAAAATTTTATTGCGAATTATGAAAAATTGCAGGAACATAATACATCTAAAGTTACAAAATAATCCTTAAAGTATTTCTTGAAAATTTAAAAAGTGTCAAAAACTGAAAGTGTATCTTCCATTATTGTAGGGTAGTGTATATATCAGGGTTGAGATTTTTCTGCTTTTTTCTCTTGTATCTCTCGAATGTCAGCTTTTTTATCGAAAACTCGGATTATCTAAAAGTTTAACTTTTTCTTAATAAACATTCCGCTTTTTCGGAAAATTCAGCTGTTGAAATAAAATAATTATATTTAATTCCTACTAAGATAAACAGAAAATTCAAACTGCATAGCTGCCAACCCTTCCGCATTTTTACTTATTTTAGCTACTTTCTCTGCTTATAAGCCTAAAAGGTAAGATTTTCTGCATTTTTACCTGCCTGCCAGATAGCTTGTATTTTCGTAATTCAGACATCGCTGTTTCAAACGAGCCTTTTAGAAATTCCAAGCCTGGAATCACGCGAGTTTAAAATCCAATGTCTGATTTGTTCATGTGGTAATAATATCAAGCATCGATTTTCATATTTATACGTGATTTTAAAATAAGGGATTGAGATTTACCTTCACGCGATCTAAAAATTATGAATTGCGATTTGTTGTTTTTGACGTATGCCTGTTTAGGTAGAGGGGGTGCGATTGTTCTTGTTTTCCAGTGACGCCATCTATGGCCAAGAATTCGACTTCTGCCACACCATATGTCACACCAGTTTATAGGGCAGACCCATTCATTCATCCACAGATCGTAATTTTGACCTGAATCAGAGAACGATCAATCTCCAATCCAGTACCCCCAGAGGCATTTATTTGTTATGGGAACATGGAGGACTTTTGTGACTCGACAGCTTTAATGTGCATCAGTCACGTTACTACATGGGGAGTCTTCGGCCAGCAGGGTTTGAACCCACGAATTCTCGGATATGGGCCCAGCGCCCTACCGACCAGGCTATCCCCGCATTGCGATTTGTATTTACGCGATTTAAAAGTTCTATAACACTGTTTGTATTTTCCCATTTTTAAAATCGAATATCGAGTTTCATATTCATGCGATTTTAAAATCCAAGATCGCGATTCTTGTAAGAAGTAAGTTTTTCTTTAATTAGTTACTATAAATGTGACTGTTTTTCTATCGCCAATTATTAGTATATATAGATATATTCAAAACTTACATTTTGTGCCTGCGAAGAAGAATGTGACACTGGCAAGTAAAGAAAGAAAAAATAGGATTTGTTGCCTTAAGTTGTCTGCCTTACGAGGAGAAACAACAACATATACAGCAGTAACAAATTTGACTCATCTTTTACCGAATGTTATTTCTAAAGAAGAACTACCTCTTATAGACTCAGAACTCAGAGAATATCAGATAGATGATACTTATAATTCTATCAGCAAGGTAATGGTATTTCTTTCTAGAACCACATAATACAGCCAAAAAGTTAAAATGTACTTAAGTATCCATTACTTTCCAAAGTGGTAAAGGCAGTTTTAACTTGTTTTCATGAACCTTTCGTTGAAAGCACTTTCAATTATATTGATGACATTGTGACTGACAGCAGAACATCTCTAAATGTTGAAAGTTTAGACTCAATTCAAACTGTTAAATATTGTTTGAACTCTCTGGGTCAAAGTTCAATTGATGTCTTCGGAACTAAAGATCCAGTTCATGAACCTATGAAAAGAAGTTCTGGATGAAATTTATTGAGTAGCTGGAGAAGCTACAATCAAGCACTCAGTTCCAAGAGTGCTACTACTGGTCCATCAACTAGCCATTCAGAAGCGCAGGAGTCATCTATAGTGGCAAAAAATATTCTGGACAATGAGGGTAGCCAGCGGAAGAGAAAAATGCACAGGGCAATAAAAATAAAATAAAGCAAACAAAAATAGGAAATTTTTTAAAGAAATGATGACTTAGAGTTTCATTGTAAATAATAGGATTTTTTTTATAAATATTTATACGGAAGATTTAAATGAGTTTCGTTGTAAATAATAGGATTTTTTTTTATAAACATTTATACGGAAGAATTAAATACGAAGTGTGCTCAACTTTAATGTGTTGTAAATAATAATAGGATATGGATTTATTTACTTAGCTTTTTTTTTGTTGATACAGAAGAATTAAAAAAAACTAAGAGCATTTTTAAAGTGGTTCATTTCATTGACCTTTTTTTTTTGTGTGTGTTCTTACACAGAATTAATAAATACCCTTCATGTAACTGATATTTCAACATTTATAGTTAAAACAATTTCAAGCTCTTTGGATTTAGATTTATGCCAGTCAAGAGTATATAATCAGATTTTGTGTTTTTATATGTTTTTTTTCTTTTTCTTTTTACATGTTATTTTCATTTGAAATCGTAACAATTTTAAATACAATAAGGTTTGCACTATAGTGACTTTCAGGGTTTCTTTATATTTCATCCTTCACTTTCAAGGATTTTGTTACTAAGTCACCATCACCCCTGTATGTGATCTAATAACCACATGGATTCTCTACAAAGATGTAGTACTTGATTCAGTTTTATCAAGAGAACATGTTTTATAAACTGCTCCATACTTTCAAGAATAGGTTCCTTTTGGTACTAATTTTAATGGTGAACTATTGTAGTTTTCTTTCGTCGTTTATTTTTATGAATATGAATTAATGTTTTTTTTTTATCATCATTTTGAGAATGCATAGCTGCAGACTTCTGATTTTTAAGCCTTGTTCCGAAAATACGATTTTAGGTCAAAATGTTGATTTTTTGGTATTCTAGCGCCTTTTCATTCTTTTAATCCAATACATGTACGTGTATCTAAACTTATAATGTCATGAAATTTTCAAACTTTTTCTAAGTCTAGTTAACAAGACATTTACATACATATGATTCTTCCGCAAATTAGATTTTTCTGGTTTGGCGGATTTTAGCCATTTTGAATATTTGGAACTGCTCCGATATTTGCTAATATTGCGATTCTTATTCACACTATATTAATATCAAACATCAATACTCGTATATACTTGAGTTAGAAGTTACGCATAGCAATTCATACTTACGCGGTTTTAAAATCGTACATCGCGATTCCTTTTCATGCGATTTAAATATGTAATATTGCATTTTGTATTTACACATTTTAAAACCCAATGTCGTGATTTATATTCACTGTTTACTATTAGCGGCAAAAGAGCAGAGTAGTAGAATACATAGCTAAGATTGAAGACTAAGTTTAAAATATAAATCCAAATTTAAAAACTTTCAAACATTTAATTAAATGTTTATTCGTGATGTACTGGCTGATACCATCAACTACATATTTGCCCTCCGGCATCCAACTATCTAACCTACTATGAAGAGTTCGACCAACGTTAAAAGGGAAAGACTGAAGAAGATTGCTTTGGAAACACTTCCATATATACTGAGTAACCTCCCTGAAGCTCTTGACGAGCATCAATCGTTGATAGGCTAAGAGTTGAATCACTGCTATCCGGCGTCATTACTACCTCAAGAGTTACATCGCTCCCTATCCATGCTGTTCAAAGCATAAACAAACATCCGTAACTAAAGCTGTTGAATTGAATTAAATATTTTATTGAATTGAGCTTAAAAATATTCTTAATAGGAAAATTACTTAGTATTGAATTATTGGGAATTACTTCATATAGAGGATAGGATTTACATATTAATTGCCAGCATTCACACATTTTTAAAATCCAATATTGCGTATTGTATTCACATGATTGTAATATCAAACATCGATTTTCATATTTATACGTGTTCACACAGTCTAAAAAATTAGGCCTCGTGATTCTTATTTACATGATTTAAAAATTCAATAACGCAATTTGTATTTTCACATTTTTAAAATCTGATATCAGGATAAAATTAAATCTTTTTTAGGATAAGAAAAAATTGTGAGAAGTAATTTTTTTCTTGAATTAGTCACTATAAAGGTACAGCAATCTTCTTTAGTGAGTAATTTAATTAAAAATGTTAGTTAAAGCAATTATGTTAAATATCAAACAGGTATGGGATATAAATTGATATCTTTATCGATTTTTTGCACATAAAACTTTCCTATTTTTGTTTTTAACAAGTTGGCAGCTATGATAATGGTTCAGCACTTTTTACAGAAAACAATTATTTAGAATTCACTGATTCCCTTATTTTACTGTTAGATAAATTATATTTATTTTAAATTTTTCCTGTTGAAGTGTTACAGTATTCACAAAAGTATGTTTTCTCTAGTTATTAGGAAAAATTTTTAATCACCTTTCCAATTTTTTTAATCACCTTTTTTTTTTCAGGGGATTATTGGATCTGTGATTGAAAATTTCTCAAAATTACTTGATCAAATTTTTTTCGAAAATAGCTGAAATTTGGTCAAGAAGAGATAAGATTGAAAGTTTTTCTTTCTTCACTTCATGCTACTTTAAACATAAGGTTTCAATGAAAAAAAATTTATCCATATTTTGATTTATGTTGTATAAATTTATCTCCCAACTACCCTTGTTCTTGTTTCTTTCCTAGGATTTTTTTAAAAAACATTGTATAGTGTACAGTTTTCCTAATTAGGAGTTTTTTACTGTCTATTGATGTGTGAGTAATTGTTTCAGCTAGCTATTTTATTTAATTCAGAAATCTGTTGGAATTGATCTAGTTAGATAACCAATATTACATTACAAGTTAATTTTAAAAATATTTAAAGCATTCCCCAAAGCTTAAAAGCATTTCCATATTATTTAATTGTGACTGATTATAAAGCATTTGCATCTAATTAAGAGTTTTTATTTTAATCAGACATTAATTCCTAAATATGTTTTTATTTCATTATAATTATTATTTGTTAAAGAATATGCCAAAAATATCAGAACTCTGCTACTCAATCATTAATAAAAAAAACTAGTTTTTTTTTAACTAGATTATGTATTAAAAAAAGAAATATCTGGTATGATCATAATTACAAAAATATTCTATCTTCTCTCTCTTAAGAATTTTAAATATATGCTATAAATATTTTCAGATCTGTAATCAACATGTAAAATGGCTTCATATGTGTGCATACATTTTCAATAGTTATTGATATTTTTTCATGAAGTTGCTTGAAATTATACTCAATGTGAGCAATGATAACATTATTTCATTGTTAAAAAACGTGTTGCAGCTTATATAATTGATAAGTACACAGTATAAAGAAAATGAACAACTTGAATAACTTTTGGTGTAATAATCCGATTTTTACGTACTAAGACTCAGTCTTATTGGTTCTTTAGCTTAACCCAGCAATTCTCAATCTGTGGAGCCAGAGCTTCGCTGGGGATCATGCAATGAGACCAGAAGCACTGTGGCATTTTTGTTTTACAAGTGATTGTATCCTTTCGAATCTTCTGAACATTGAACGAGCACCATCAGTGCATATTCCGACACATTTTTTATCCATTCTATGTTTGCCTCGTTCATAAAATAATTTAAGATAGCAAAAGGTGTGAGTGCTGCTTTGAGTTTTATTGGTTTGCAGAAAAGTAGTTTTACTACTGACATATAAAAAAAATCAAGCATAGGCAAAGAAATGAGCATCTTTATTAATATCTGTTTGAGCTGTATCAAAAACAATTTGTCATACAACTTCTAGAAAAGCTGACACAGTACATCTTCAGCTATATCACCAATTCGACGGGCAACAGTATAATTTGAAAGAGGCGTGGACTGCAATTGTTTTGCAAAATTATCTCCTAACATCGTTTCTACAATCTCATTGCTGCTGGCGAAATAAGCTCTTCATCTATGGTGCGAGGCATTTTATCTGGTTATTTTATATGGAACTTCGTAAGAGGCAATTAAAGCTTTTTCATTTACTGACAAAGTTTTTTAAAAAAATGATTTATGCTTTTCATGTTATTTTAATTAGAAGAATTGTCTGGGTTTGTTGATGCCACTGTGACGTGTTTCCAGATGTCGTTTAAGTTTATTAGGTTTCACGCTGTCTGCTGCCAACATTTTTGAGTAAATGATACGCAGGGACCTTTCTTCTTCATTTACTTCAATACTGGTAAACCCAAAATTTAAGTATTCTTGAGAATATTTTTTTGATTTCATTTTCGGAAACACACTCAACTGTATACTTGTTGATGCTTGACTATTGTCTAATGCTTGCTTACACCCTCTTAAAAATTTATCCACGATTCTGCTTAAATCTGCTGCCGTGAATATTTAAAACTGTGAATTGCAATTAACACAAAAATATATACAATATACACATTAACGATAGATTCGATAGCGATAGAAGGATCAACTCAAGAGACTGGCTGGAAGTGAAACTGGCATTATTGAACATTCTCCTTCTCCTTATGAGAAAACATTTGCTCACATCTCAGCATCTTGTTGACATTCCAGAATGTTCAGGACAAATCGGAGCTTCTCGGGAAACAGTGAAAATGTCCGCTTGGTGGACACAAGAGCAATAAAAAGACACTGAGTTCTTATTTTGTTTATGCTTAGGATCAGTGTTGCTAAATGTAAATAAATTTCCGTATTCTTGGTAATTTGTAAGGTTTAAAATTAAAGTTGCCAAAATACTCAAAATACATTATTATTGTATAAATTTTATTGAATGCGGGAGCGCAATGAAAATTATGAATGGAAATTTGTGAGCGAATACTGAAAGGTTGAGAAACGCTGATAATAGAAGTAGCCGCAATTTTAAAAATGTTTCAATAATTTAGGTTGGAGAGCAGAACTTTTTAAGCCAATTGAAACATTTTTGCAAACATCCATATAAAAATAAATACTTTTTTATTACTTTATTTAATAATAGTAGAAAAATGTTTTTATTGTAAGGAATACAAATTTCTATATTATTTTAAAGCAGGTAATTTCAAATGACAAAGCATCTGAACAAAATTGTTCAAATAATTTTCTAGAAGTAAAATATATAAATTTTGATAACTTAAAAACTATTTGATAAATTTTTTGCAAATTTCGTCATTTAAAATAACATACTTTAAAATTACATAAAAACTTGTATACCTTACAATTTAAAATTTCACTATTATTAAATAAAATAATAAATGTTCCTGAAAATTATTTTTTACAAGGATTTATCTTTTCATAAACTAATTTTATAATTGGATGCTCAAAAATTCAGTATAAGTTCATTGTGATATAATAAAATAAGCAAAAAGTGAATTTGATATTAATAGGATCAAACTTCTTCCTAAAATATTGGGACCATATTTTCCAGGTTGTGACTTAGAGGGTCATACAAATCCGCTGAAAAGAAATTATCCAAAAAAGTATGTACTTGTGGCTAATCTCTTGACTTAAAATATTGTCTGTGCTAATAAAGATTGAGTTTTAGTACATAAAAATCTACAATTGTATTTAAGATATGTTTTTGTCCACTTTATTTTCTACTTTTAAAATACAGAAAAAAAGAACCTTCTGATAAGATCAGGAAGTTTTCATTGAACTTATTTTTTTAGTTATTATTTGTATCTTCATAATTAAATTATAAATGAAGGCAAGTTGAATACTTTTTACCTCTTTATTTAGAATTGTATGCATGAAATATGCTGAAATCTATTGAATTGCATTAAAAATATTGTTGCTTTGTAAATACGATGTGTTGTCATTTTTGCTTGCAGCATATCTATGTGTTTAATGAATTATATTTAAGATGGTGTAATTTATAGTCCGTTACCAATCATCTAGTCATGCCCAAACCGAAAACAGCTGCAAAATATTAAGTTGTAAAAATCTAAATCATAAATTTTTTGGTGCTTCAAAATGTTTGACTATTGCTTTTATATTAATGTATCAGGTATGATTGCTATGTTTTATGGATGCAGTTTTAGTTAAGAGCAAAACCTGGTCACATTATAAAGGGAAGTACACATGTACTTAATGTACACAGACAAAATAGTATTACAACTGATTATGAAATCTTATTTTAATATTAAGGTTAGTGAAGAAGTTTTATTTTTGTATTGAAATTATTTTAATTCATGTATATTATGACGAATAAAAATTCTTATTTCTATTCTTAAATGTAAGGAAATGTCTCCTCAAGAAAATATGTAAGTTTGATAGAAATGCTAAATTTATTACCAGTAACATGCAACTGTAATTTAACATATTTCAATTAAACTGTATAGCAAGTCATATTAAATACCCCTGTCATGTATAAAAAATCTATTTAGCATGTTTTTTTTAACAAGCTAACAAGCATTTGAATCTATTAGTTTTTTCTTGAAACAGCATGAAGAGTGAAATGCTCTTTGAGCTTATTTGGACATTGTAGCAGTTCTCTCAAATAATGAGAATACTCTTCAAATCTGGTAGAGCGATCTATGAGGGGAGAGGGTAAATAGAAAACTTCTTCACTTGCTTTATAATTAAAAAGTTGCTTTTGATATTCTTATATGTTTAAATGATATATAATTCTACAAAAAATCTCTTAAAACATGTCTTAAAAACATGTTATCTCTTAAACATGTGAATTGTGTCATATTTTGAGGTGCTAAGTTTTTAACTCAATTGAGTCTTGTTAAAGAGTTCATATTTATTTTTGTTTGTACATTCCATTTGTTTAATTGGTTTTTGAGGGTATTTGATTTTTTTACTAGTCTAAACTACTATGAAAAAAGGTTTTTTCTCTTATCTAAGCGAAAAGTATTTGGCACAATTTCAGTGATCTTTTAATTTATAATGGGTTTTTGATCTAAATGATTTTTTTAGTAGTAAAATTCAGTTATTTTGGAGTTATATAAAAATAATATTTTGCAGTCATAGAGAAATGTTTTAAGAATAAATATATTAATTTTAAGTAATTTAATAAAAAATTTAAACAAGAGGACTAGATAATTTGAATAAATGTTAAATAATGTTATTATTTTAAAATGTTTAAGAATATTATTATTGAAACATGATCTTAATGTGAATATTATCTTAATATAAATATTGTCTTAAGAGTATTTTTTAGATATCTTATTATTATGAGTGTTAAATAATAATTTATCTCTATTCATATTTCCAAATGTAATGGTAGGTACAGCGCTCAATAAAAATGTGAACGTCCTGAATTGAAAAACTTTTGATCTAATGATTGGGTTTTCATGTACCAGGACATAATGGTTCAAGAGCCTAGCTTTAAGCATTAGCCTTAATTGTGCTAATTTGTTCTGACAGTATTTTAAGTTACAAAATCAAACGCAATAGCAAACTTTCTCAGAATAAACTTACCTTTTTTGGAATGGATTTGAATTTTTGATTCTCAAAATATGGGTGGTACTATCTTTTCCAGATTACTGCTACCTTAAATATTAAAAGGGTCAAAAACCTGAATCTGTCACCAAAAAAAAAAATCATCTAAAGAAGGTAAATTTTTGTGTTTAATTTATATTTTTTTTGTTTGCTTTATTATACTAATTCATGTTCATAAAAGAAAAATTAAAAAAAATTTTTAAACTTATTTCTTATTTTAATCATTGTTTCACAAATATGCTTTTGAATTTTTTACACAGTTCTCTTTCAAATTATTGTATTCCCCCCCCCCTAGTTCTGTAATTTATATGGAAAGATGTTTTTTATTGAGCTTGTTCAAGCAGCCTTTTGAGTAACAGTATTAATATATTTTTGTTTATAGTGTTGATATTTTTGCAGCCTTTTATGCATTAATAATTAAGTTATACCTTTGTTTCAATTTTGCTTGAAAAATAGTTTTGTTTTTAATAGTTATGAGTTTCAAAATTCATATATTGGGCATAGCAAATGCCACAGGGCAAACCTTTGAAACTCGTCGTGAAGGCAATCTAGTAAATCAATAATTAAAATTTGTTGATGAAATTTATTTTATGTGTGATATAAGTTTATACTATTCTAGTAATTTTGGAAAAAATCGAAAATTAGGGATAATAGAATTCAGTACCTACTAAGAAAAATAAAATTATTCTAAAATTTAATTTAAAAATAGCAAGTTTTATTAAATATTCTACTTAAAAAGATAGTAAAAAAAGAAAATAATAATAATAAAGCTGCAGAGCTTTTGAGCATGCATTTTAGACTGATTTAGGCTTGATAGTTTTTTTTCTTCTTTTTTAACTATTCTTCCTCATAAATTAAACAATTGGAAAAAAAGTTTGATACTTGTGTCATCCTCAGCTTGTATAATAATTAATTATAGTGCACAATTCAGTTATTATTTTATGTTTGTTTCTAATTTTAGCATAAATTGTTTCATGTTATTTAATTTAAAGTTTGACTTTAATTGTGACTTATTTGTTTGTTAAATTGTGTGCATGAAATGTTTTGTTATTTTACTTTGCTATGTTTGCTTGAAGCTAATATTGTATTAATAGTTTATTCTTTAATTTATATCTGCAATAACAGTCATTAAGAAGAAAAAAAATTTGATTAAATTAAAAAATTTTATTTACTGTTAAAATTTTAATTTCTGTCAATTAAGCTAGTTAGTTCAAAATAATGAAAACTTTTTCAACTTCTGATTATTAAACAGAATAAATAATGGAAAACAATATTTTTATTGATCAAGTTAATAGAATTTTTTATTTATTTATTAAATAGAATAAACAAGTTTTATGATTGTGTGCAAAATATGCAGAAAGTAAAATTAACTTTAAGGACTTTAAGCCACTGTACTGACTATCGTTTGGGATAAAATTTTCATATTATAGCTAATCTCACCCTCCTTTATTTTGAATGTCAAAAATTTTAGCTGTTGAAAAAACCTTTGTTTATTTAGAGAAAGAACATTATTGTGTTGGATATCACTGTCTTAAATATTCTCCACACTAATTAATTGGCATATTTCATGCATAACCCTTAAACTATTAAGTTCAAGTTATTATTTGAAAAGTGGATTATTATATTAAAATTATTAAGGGTGATAACTTAATTTTGCTCACTATAAATGAAATTCAAAAACTTTTAATTTAAAAAATTGGCAGCCAATTTGTTATTTTTAATTTTTGCAGTTATAACAATTATTCATTTTTCTTTTTTAATAAGGCATATTTTTCATTCTGATATTTCTGCGTAATTGGTGAGTTAAAGTTTGATACGTACCTTTTAAAAAAAAGTTTTTTTTTTAATGAATATTTCCAAATTTATTATGGTGAAGATTGTAATTTAACTGTACTAATTAGTTTTTGTTTTATCAAGGGTATAATGACCATTCATATGTGAAAATTGGCCATTTTTAAGTATTAGTATACATGCTCCAACTGTTAGACTTTAAATAACATAAAATCCTTTTTTAGGGCATTGTACTATATAACTAAATTTGTTTTAAAAATATATTGATTGAATCGAATTTTATGTGAAATTTTTATATTCTCATTGGTATTTCCTTTATATTCTTTTTTTATTTTATTTTTATTATGATCAAGCATGTGTGTGTATCTTAAAACTGCAATATAGTTTTAATATTCCAATTAAAAAAAATTGCTTTTATAATTGAAACTATATAACTGGTGTATCAAACGGTGTGAGTTTTTTTTTGTTACAGAATTTGTTATGTTGTTACAGTTTTTTTTATTTTTAGTTTACACTTATGATTACATCGTGATTTACTCTTATCAAAATTGTGTACAACCTTAACTTCAGGTTTTGTTTGTTTTTAAAAATATTTATTATATTAATATTTATATCACTATGATTAATTTATTTAATTATTCTTTGTTGATTTACTTGTTAGTATTGTTTAATGTTTATTCATAAATCAATGTATTTACCTCGAATATATAAAAAAAAGCTATTAAATGTCAGAAAGTAAGAATAGTGCAATGTACAAATCAAATTTTTGTAGACTTTATCTTTTTAATATTTTAATTTCAAACAAAAAGATTTTAAGCTTTCACCAAGGATGATAAACGGCATGTTATTAGGAAATAATTAACCCTCTGTTTAGGCTAGATAGGGAAATCCAGGTTTGAAGTTTTATCAGCTCTGAAGAGCTAATTTTAAGAGTTGTCCAATGTCCTTAAGTGTTGGGTACTTTTCAATTAATTCATCTGTAAAGTGAAATACAGTACCAAAAAAATATTGTTTTAGTACTAAGAAGCTTGTGCTAGAAGCTAAGAAGCTTCCTTTACATGGTGGTTGAAATATTAATGAATATTTATATAAAAAGTTTATCCAATTTAGTGAGTGAAGGTGGTATGCAGCATTATTTCAAACTATTATTTTCAAAAGCTTAGCTTTTTTTTATGCATAGAAAAGATTTGAGTTAATCCTGTTTTAAAATACCAACAAAATCAAAAATCACTTGAAATTTAATTAACAAAATAATTTAATAAAGCTGGTATGTGACAGAATGAAAGACTTAAATATCATTTCAGAATTTTCGTCTCATTACATACCTTTTTCTTCTACTCATTCTTTCAACTGCTAAATGTGTCATTTGCAGCCAGTCTAACATCCTTAGTACAGGCTTATATTTTTTTTTAAATTAAATATTAAAAAATGTTTCTCATATAGCTATTGTACATAATATTTCTGTCAGTGGATGTATATTTCTCAGTATTTCAGTAAGTTTAGAATAAGGGCGAATAAAAATCTAATAATTGAATAAATTATTTTTTTAAATACTACAATCGTATACAAAACTTGATTAATGTTTTAAATTTTCTTTGAAAAAAAATAGGAATTATGATACAAACATATGGTCTGCAATATTTATATAAAAAATTTTGCTATTGTCCTGGTGTTGTGTAAATTGTACACATATAAATTATTGTGTATAGAACTTCTTAAATTGTATTTGAAAATATATTTGTATAATATTCTCTATTGTAATTCATTTCTTGCTGTTTTCTTTCATGTACAAAACAGGCAGTATTATTCATTGTTATTTGTATTAAAAAATCGTAACCTGCCTTGGTTTGATTGAGACATCTGTATTTACATCTGAAACAACGTTCTGTTGAATACACACTGTACTAGTGAGATAATAAAATAAATTGTTATAATACCTATTTTTTTTCATGCATTAAAATAATTGTGCCCAAAATATGCACAATGTATACTGTGTTTGTAATCCGTAGCTCTTTAAAAATCATGCTTACTTGATAACTCTTTTTGAAAAAATAACTACAATATTAAAAGATACACCAAAGTGTATAAACATTTCAAATTGGAGTCACCATTTCAGTTTATCCTGGTACTGAATTTCATTAAATTATGGAGTAGACAAGTGCACGTTTTAAATTTAGGACACATAACAAGTAATAGAAATAGTTAACTGATATTTTTGATTAAAAGTGCAGGTCAAATGCAAAGGGTATGAAACTTTATAAAGATTTGTAACCATGGAAAATATTTATATCTTATAAGTTTCATGGTGCATATTCGTGAAATTAAGTTTTTTAAATTCTCTTAAAATGTTAACGAATTAGACATGTTTCTCTCTTTAAAAATCTTTTTTGATGAGAAGTTACAGGTCAAAAGGAATGGCACCATTTTAATTATTGACACTGGTAAAAAGTGTTTATGTCTGAAAAATATAGATTTCATGATATTAATTTGTGAAGTTTCTCTTGTTTAACCTTTAAAAAAAATAGTCATATTTGGATCCCGTAAAACTATATATTCTACCAGTAGCATTTAGTATGGCAAGAACGCTGTTTTGGAATTTAATTCTGAATATTGTTATTTATGTTAAAAACTTAAACTTCTTTCTTGAAAAGCAATATTCCTGTGCTCATAGTATCATACATTTGATATTTTACATAGTAATGTATGAATCGATACATAATGAGAATAACTGTAGGGGGTCAGTGGTTACAGTTAATAAATTTGTAATTAAAGGAAATTAACATAACAGTGTAGCATAATAATTATGGAAGTTAACTATAGAGGGTCGAAATTCAGTGGACAATTACAGCATATCATAAATTTTTTTATTTTCATACCTAACTTATTGGAAATTCTCCCCTGAAACCGAAAATCTGATTGTTTTTTTCGGCAAATGTTAATTTATTTAGTTATTAAACATTTAAATTGAGCCAAAAGGCCTCCGTAAGTGATGCAATCAAAAACGACTCCTGATTGGTTATGACGTCAAATGTGCCGAAGGGAAACGTGCCATCTTCATCCGCTAAGGCTATTTCAATGCTCTTTTAGTTTTGATATCACGTATACCGTATGAACATCCTTTGTAAATTATCAGTAAAAATTTTGTGAATTAAATTTACGGTTCTGAGAGTGTGTGCAAAATGAAAGAAAGATTTTAAAACTTCAAACGTTGTTATTTATCATTAAAATATCTGAAGAAATGATTATGTAGCTCTTTACAGCGAATCAACATTTCTTTTCGGCTGAAATCAGT
>NC_092214.1:66393025-66395472 GCF_043381705.1 Parasteatoda tepidariorum
TGGTCCAATTTAAAAATTATAGGTCAATATTAAGGACCGATACCGTGCCGTTAGTTAACCTTTTCACGTGGGCGCAAAAATAAGAAATCGAGATCCTCTGGTGGGCTGTTTTTGAGACTGGGGGATGAATTCAAGAAAGGGAACCGCTAATCCCTAGAACAAGACAAGTGATGAGTGTTAAGCATCCCCGAGAGTTTTATTCTCCTTCTGTTATTCTAAACGTCATTTGCTATCTTTTACACCACCGCAGTTCGGGGTAATAGAAATACCACTGGGGATGGATTCCAGTTTTTTGTTGACAACTGAGAAAGCGCGGGAAAACTTCTTTGGTGGTTTTATAGGATTCAGGGTAAAAAACTACATTCCGAATGTCACATGTCGACTATTTATAGTGTTTTATAAACATTCAGAGTTAATGCGGTGTGTCACAATTTCCTGATTTTATTGTTTTAAATTCTATAAACAACACATAATCCTAACCATAGTCCCGAAAAACTATTCATTACGCTAGCTATAAAAATATTATGCGCGCAATCACATATATATATATATATATATAATATACACGTACACAAGGGTGGAACAAAATAAAGGAAACACTTTTATACTAACGTAGAGACTCATTTTATAAATTTAGAAGTGTTTTGATTATGCGATTTTTCATACATATCAATGTAGTTCATAGCTTTTAGAGGCTTGAGAGATAGACAATAAATTACAAACAGAAAAAAAGTGTTTTTGAGCTTCCTATGCCAGAAAATGCAGTAATAGTTTTGTAACTTGTGACAGTTATTTTGGTTATTATATGAAATAATTGCACAAAATTTTGTAAACCTTGTTCAAATATTTATGGTGATATGGACATTTTTATAAAAACAAATTTTTTTAATCTTACGTTTTTTTGCTATAACTTTAAAAATATTCAATAAAATTAAGCAAATTTTTGGAGCAATTTAAAATTGATTACAAAATTATTGCTTTAAAATTTAAGAAAAGTTTGTTCAAAACTGCTCAAGATATGAGTAATTAAAGTAATTATTTTATACTGCACATGTGCGGGAGAAATATTTTTTCTTCTTAATTTTATAGGGATTCGTTATCGGCTACTAACAAAAAAAACCTCATTTGAATATTTTAAAAAACTTCAAGCATTTTTCTTAGTAGTTTTCGTACTTTTTTAGAAAGCTCAAAGTGATAAAGAGTTTTCCACAACTAATTAAACAGTAATACTTTTTATTATTAAACAAGATTTATTATAAATGACCCCGGCATTGTTGAGGATCATACCAATAAAAAGTGTCCCTTATTTCACCTGTTTTATTTTCTTATTCAATCATATTTTGGTATATGAACGTACTATTTGTTGAAAATCTCTTATCTTGAGCTTTCTTTTAAAAAGTACAACATCTACATGGGAAATTGCTTAAAATTTTTTAAATTTTTAAGATATTCAAATCGAACTTCTTCATTAGTTGCTAAACACGGTCCACTCCAAAATTATGAAGGAAAAAAAAATTTGCAAAATTTTTTCCGCTCATGCGCAGTATAAAAGAACTATTTTAGTTACTTATATACTGCAAAGTTTCCAGCGAATTTTTTCTTTTTTTTTGAAATTTTGAAGAAAAAAATTTGTAATTAATTTTAAATTGCTCGATAAATTTTTTTAAATTTTATTGAATATTTTTGAAATAATAACTAAAAAAAAACGAAAGACAAAATATGTTTTTATAATTATTTATAAAAATGTCCATGCCTTAAATATTTGAGCTAAACTTACGAAATTTTATTCAATGATTGCATATAATAACTGCCACAAGTTGCAAACCTATTTCTATATTTTTCGGCATAGAGTATTCAAGAACGTTATTTTCAGTTTGTAATTTATTGTCGGCCCTTCAAACTTCTAAAAGCTTTAAACTTCAGTGGTATGTGTGAGAAATCGCATGTTATAAATAGTTATTAAATGATTCTTTAAGTATTTCTTGAAAAATATGAAACAATTTATTAGTATAGAAGTGTTTTCCTTATTTTGTATATAATGCAACACCATGAAAGAATCATCAGAATCAAATGAAATTTAATGCAGAAACGACTTGTACTGATACAAATAAATGATGAAATTTTCAAAACAAAAGAAACAAATTAAGCGTCCGAAATCAGTATTTGGTGCAGCCACCACGCGCTGCAATAAGTGCTGCTATACGACGTGGCATGGAGTCAAACAGATGTTGAATATCTGCTTGAGGAAGAGAATTCCATATCGCTTGTATGCGCAACCAAAGTTCGTCTTTGGAAACTGCAGGACGCGGATCACGAGTGAGACGCCGACCAACCATATCCCACACGTGCTCAATAGGCGACATATCCGGCGAATAAGCAGGCCAAGGAAGAAGTTGCATGCGTTGTGCTGAACAGAAGTCTCTAACAGTCCGCGCAACATGTGGGCG
>NC_092214.1:66395562-66436424 GCF_043381705.1 Parasteatoda tepidariorum
GATGCTCACTACGTGCTCTTGCGCGCCGAATCCAATCAATTAAAAATGAAAACTGTTGCCAGCGCGAGAAAAGAAATATCATCGGTTTTATTGATACATACGTACGTATTAGCGTTTTATATAATATATATATATATATTTCTTTACTTGGTTTTGTAAAAATTTCTTCCCTAATGCATCGACTCTTGTTATTGAAGCGCAATATCACTGTAGAATTTAGAAGATAGTCAAACAAATATTGCAGATTGATTTTGCGTGTATCATTTGTTAAATCTAAAAAATAAATAATAATGCGTTTTAATGATGAGAAAAATATTTCTGTACTTTTTGTGACGAAACTTTTTATGCTATATGCTTTATTTAAACTTAAACGACTTTTCTTAAATCATTCGAAAGTTATTATATTTTATAAACAATCAATAAATCATATTAATTTAATACTTTGGTTATTTTTTAAGAAATGAGCGCAAAATTCGTGAATAAAAAGATGAAAAAATGATTAAAGAATTTAATATATTGAATAAGTTAAGAAAAAAGCATTATGAAAATCTGCGTTAGTATACCACATCGAACTTTACAATTCAAAATAAAGCAACTAAAGTCAACAATAATTAAATATGCTCCCCTAATAATTTTTCTCCAACATTTATAACAGTTCTTTTTCGTTTTAAAATTGTAATTGAGAATTTAACTTAAAAAACCTAGGTGACATAAAATGTAATTTTAAGATGATAAAACGAAAAAAAAATTCAAAGTTATTGAATTTATAGCAATAATTTTCAAAATAGTTGTTTTTCATTAATTGTTCCGTATTACAAATTAACATCGGTACTAGAAGGTCGACTATTTAGTATTCCATAACCGAAAAAAATAATTGAGAACCGCTGATAGACAATGTAAATCGGCTTATATACAGTAGAATTATCATAGTTGCACATGAACAACAATAAATTTATCGCAATGTAATTTTTGTTCGCTTCTTTAGCATAGCTTAAATTTAGTACGAAGGATTAAAAGCACGAAATGGTAAATCTCACCAAAATAATGCTGAAATGTCTCACCAAAAATCACAAGCTCTCAATAACTAATTATATGAAGTTAGCTTCGCTTTGAGGATGCGTTCTGTGACCTGGTGCCATTAGAAAATTACTGTCTTGCCATTGATGTTTCAATTTGTTTATTTTTATCTGAGAAAATTTATGTAAGAAAAAAAGAATGAAATTACGGATAATAGATGAAACAAAACAGAAAGCTTTTGAGTCTTTTAATATTGTGTAATTTAGTTTTAGATTTATGTTTAAAAGATTAACAAATGTAAAAACGCCTTGTATTTGGAATTGTCTTGCGGAATTTTTAATATATTTATCTCCAAACTACATTTTTTTTAAAAATTTGATCGCAAGATATCATGCGAAACAGTTTACGTATGTATATACAATTATATAAGGTTTATGATTAATCTCATTGCTGTGGGAACTACACTCAAGTCTATGGTTTTGCTAAAGTGCAATAAAAAAAATGATGAAATTTTGCAGTGAAAAAAATTTTTAGTCATCAATTTGGTAGCTTAGTATATTTTTATTATTTTTAACTCGCGCGAAATCTTATCAGAGAAATCCAAATCGCGATGGCATGTCTTCGGATCATCCTCAGGGATGTTTCCCAGACTATCGCCAATAACCCATTTGTGCGACTTAAATAAAATACCTACCAACCTATTTCTAATCAAGAGCTCTGTCAGTCACATTACCGAAAACTGCAGAGTTCACAAAAAAAAAGAAAAAAAAATTGAAATTTTGAAAATTTATTAGTTAAAATCCAATTAAAAAAAGTGCTTCAGAAATTTCTAATATTTTAAGTAGATTAAAGCTAGGCATTTATCAAGTGTTGAAGAAAAAATATGATTTCGATCGAAAAGCGAGATGTGGACGACCGTGTGCGACGAGTGTTCGGATCGATAGACGAATTCGGAAATTAGTATCAAGGCAAAATATGTCAAATAGTCAAGTAAATGAAAAACAATATCGTTGTTGCAGTATCTAAAGGAAAGTATTCGTGAAGGAAAATATGTCATTTTGAAAAAAAAAAAATATCGCAAGACAGGTCCTAAACCACAGCACATGCAACCAAGAATGAATTTGGCAATAAATCATATGTCGTTTGGTAATACATGGTTATTTACCACTCAGAGACGAGAAAAAAAATTAAACTTATATTGGCAAGTCCTTTGAAATGGGCTAAGGAATTTCTTCAGCAGGCAAATCTTCAATGGTTTGGGGAGTATTTGGATTTAATGAGCAGACATCCCACCATTTCCTTAAGGCAAGACAAACATTTAAAACTTATCAAGGTATACTGTAGCAACATATGCTACCTTTTCAAGATTTCTTAGGAGGCACTGATTGTACATTTCAAAACAAGATAATGCCTCGATGTAAATGTATACTTCGTGTTGGAAAAAAAATTGGCTTTCTCAACAAAATGTTCAGGTACTAGATTGGCTTACCCTGAGTTCAGACTTAAATTCATTTGAAAACGTTTGGGTCATTTTAACCCGGGAATTATATAGAAATGGTAAATATTATGGGACTGTTCAAGATCTGCAAGAGTTTATTTGAGAAAGCGTGGTATTCTTTTCCTCAGAAATATATCAGAATCTAATTAATTCAATCGAAAAACGTATGTTCGATATTGAAAATATTGAGGAATCAATATCCTAGTAAGATTATTTTAAGTCTGTTAAATGTTGTAGTTTTAGCTCTTATGCTTAAACTTTTGAGACAGCGTATTATATATTTTTTGTATTTTATTTATCAGTCTTAATAAAATAAATATTTTTCAGCAAATTATTTGTTAACTCTTTTTAATTAAATCACATAAAAATTTATTTATTGTTAACATTCTGTTGTTGCCTTTAAAAATCAAAGTTTTTCGCTTGTGCTTAAATTTTTGAGATGGAGTGTATAATTATTAGTCTTAATTTTGCATCTTCAGCGAATTATAAGAAAATATTTATACCTATTTATTTTATCTAATGACTACTTAAAGGTAGCCAATTTTTTTAAATATCAATTATGACCAAAGTTTAATGTAAAATATTTCTATATGGCCTTAATTATGAATAGAAACATTTTAAAACTATTCACTAATTAGTGATATTATAAAGAAATTCTGAGATTGAGTTTTTGATCGTAAGTTGTATGAATACTAATTAAATGTTATTTTTGATTTATTCAGAGATAGTGACTTTAGGCAGGATTGATTACCTACAACAGAAGGCTTCTTTACCTGGAAGTGGAAACAGCAAATAGGTAGTTTATGAAGATGGTAATTAATTGCCATTCTTAACTGCAACTATCTCTTTTCTGATTGGTGGATTAAATGCCTGTGAAAAAGTTGGGTCTCGTGATCAAGTGGGATGAATGTGGAAATTACTTCTCTGAGAGCTTAAAAACTTTTGAGATGAAATTGGTTGAGTAACGCTATCGAATTTAAAATATATTTCTTAAATTAATGAACTAATTAGCACATAGTGCACGTAGTACCTGGATGCTTATGTAAAGAGGACTGCGCAAAGCTTAACAAAAGGCTAGGGCCCTCAATTTTTAACATTTTTTAAAAAGTAGGTTTATCATCTTAAGCTCCAGTTGAAGGGTTCATTCTGAAAAGGATTTTCTTTAATAGTGAGCTATCTTATACGAAATGAGTGATTACTTAAAGTATTACTTGTCAAATCATGCTCGCCATAAATTTACGCAGATTTACTTAATAATAAAAAAAAATATTTTTATTGTCGCGACTCATAACTGAATTTCTTTTGCGTCTATTTTTTTTTCGTTTCTATTAAGCTTAACAATTTTACTTTGAATGTTTCTGAATTCGGAAAAATTTTTTCTATTAAAATAATTTAAAATATGCTGGTTTAACAACATAATATTATTTAGATTATTTATAATTATTTTTAACTTTAGGAATTTATTGCGAGGAGTATGTAGAGTGAAATAATTAAAATTTTTTTTAAAGGTGACATTTTTATAATGTAGTTCCTTAGCAATTTTTTCTGACAGCCACTTTACGAATTTTTAGAATTTTTTCTTTACTTATTGCCTTTTCCCGGCTCGCACTGACCTCATTGCTGACGTAAAATACCCTCAGTGGTAGATGGATCATGGATTAGAATCCCCTTGTTTTCGGGCTAACCGAATGGGGTTTTCGTGGTTTTCCTCTCCGTATAAAGCAGCAAATGCGGGTTAGTTCCATCAAAAAGTCCTCTACGAAAGCTAGTTTGTCTTAATGATTGATCCAAGGCTATGGAGTTGAACATTGATAGTCGTAAACTCAAAATTGGGGCGGGTGTTCAACGCCAGTTATAAAACAACTTATTGCCTAGATAAAATTGTGGTAATAAACAAAACAGTTTTTATAGAAAACATTTTGAGCAGTTTGAAAATGTTAGTTTATATAATATTGTTCCAAGCACTTCAAACACTTTATTTTTCACAACAGGAAACAGTAGTAAGGTAAATAATTACGGTATGCAGATCAAAGCTCGAACAAAAATAAAAACTTTTAAATACCCTGCCAGTCAAGTTAGTCTATGAGGTACTTGCTCGAACTTAATAATGAAAAGTATTTATGGAGAAAAAAGTACAGAAAATAATTCTATTTCACTTAAGTTTCCATTTCAGTTAAATAAAAAATAAAAAACAATAAACTTGTGAGAAATTAATAACTGAATAATCCTTCTAACTTCTCAGAAAGATAAAACAAAGCAGCAAAAGGTAATAATATTAATTGGGAACTAAATTGGGAAAATTTACGTAATAAAAGTACACTTGCTGTAATATTGTTTAATTTCATTAAAAACCTAGAAGCTGATCTCAAGTAAGAGTCGATGTCGTTCTTTCGTTTTGCTCTCACTTTCCATATTGATTCAGCTAAACTTATTTTTAATAAAAATAAACATGTCTAGAGGGATAAAAAAGATTAATCTAACTTAGTTTTAAAAATTCGATTCAGAATTACTATTATTCGACTTAGAAACATTTAGGTCTTACGAAACACACATTTCTTTCTTTCATCTTTGGTGCCATTTATCTGCTCCATCAGGTATCTCTTTCGTCAATTTTCTTCAAAATTTAGGAATCCGATTAATCGGTATTTCTGTTCAACTATTTACATGCCAGATCAAATTTTTGCCGTCCCGAACATGTTATGCAGTATAATTTTTCAGCCCTGATTTAGAACGTATCCGTAAACATCATATACACTCAGAGACATTTATGATTTGTTATATTTCTATTAACTTATTAATTCCTATGCTACTTTTAAAGTATGAGCTAATTCCATTAATTTGACACATTTAAAAATTTATGTGATTATTTCCCTTGAATGTATTTTTTATACCGTGAAAAAGCTTTTGAAATGGAATGGATTGGTTGAAGCGTTTGTTTTAATGGTTCAAAAATTTAATTTCGGTCATTCTGTGCAAACTCCCATTAATAAAATTATATATAATACTAAATACTCAAGGTAATAAAATTATTGATGCTTTTAACTGTGAAAACATAAAGAAAGGAGAGAATTAAACAAAATAGTAGAAAGATTACTAAAGCAAATCGGGATCGCGGTACCCGTATTATTCATATGAAGAAGACAAACCACTACAGGGTTTTCCTGAATGAGCTTTCTAATTAATTGTATTGTCTGTAAATTGTGCTATTTCTATCTTATAACATTCTTTTCAAGTTTTTTGTTTGAGTATAAGTTGTATGTTAAATTTTTGAGCCATGAAAATAACATTATAGGATGATACGCATAATTCAATAATTAGAAAGTTGTGTGTAAAAATTTCGCAAAGCTAAATCTTGTTTTATGTATTTAGATAAATATCCACATCTTCAACAAAATTAAAGTTGTTGAAAAATACAATTAAAAATTATTGTCTTTAAAATTTCTATAACTGTATCAATATATATGGGTCATTTTCAAAAAACACACAATTTTGATGCACCAGGACTTCTTAATACTGTTTTAATACTTTTTGATACTAAGTAATATTTAATACTGAAATAAAACTCTAAATAACAGTTTTAAGCACTCAAATTAATTTATAACATGTTTTTAGTAGATATAGATACATAGAAATTAGTATTTGGGCAATTAACTGGTGACTGATGTTACATTTTGGTAGGTTTCCTAATTTGTAATTTTTTTATTAATAAATATTTTTTTTTTTAAATTATGGGGATGTTTTTTAATAACTTATTATTATCCATGTAATAAGAGGGAAATGATTAAATATTTTATTTAGAATAAAAATTTAAATTTAGCTGACGTTACATAGAAAGGACATATTTTTGTTTTGAAATCCTGCTTCTGATTTTTTTTAAAATACAGTTTAGGAACAGGAAACATTGAAATACAGGGAGCATAGAAATAAACGACCACCCTGAATAGCTTTTGATCTAATGATCGAGTTTTCACTTTCTAGGACTCAATCTTAATGGTTTGAGGATGTGACCTCAAATATTCTAATTATTTGGTGCAGACAATACTTTACGGTATCAGACACGGAAAACGTACTTTATCTAAAAAAAAATATACCTCGTTTTTTCGACGGATTCGGATTACTGACCCTCAAAATATAATGGGTATCCGCAATCTGGGAAATATAGTCCCAATAGTTTGGTCAGGAAAGCTGTCCAAAGTTTGGGTCCCTTTATGTTAATTTTACTTTTTGCATATTTCACCATATCTCGAGATCTTTTTAAGCGAAATGAAAAATTTTGACACACAATTATAAAATTCGCTTATCCAAAGATAGTTCCATGGGATAAATAATTTTTATTAATTATTTATTATTTCTTGTTATTTTTTTAAATAATAATTGTCGAAACATTTTGAATTCTAAGGTATAAAATTTTTCACATCATTTTATAGAATGTAATTTTACGAGGCAAAATACAAAATTTATGAATAAAATTAGCCAAATTCCTCAGAAATCAAATTTTATAAATATGACTTCTTTAATGAATAACATTTATTATTTTTAAAAATCTTAACTAAAAACTTTATTCCACTAACTAATTCAATCATAGTTTGTTTTAGTTTTTTGACAATTTTCCGTCAGTCTCTAAATATTATTTTATTTTTCAACTTTTTTTTTAAGGAAAAAAAGTCTTAGTATAATTCCAGTTGATTTCTTACCATTATTCTCAATTCTCATTTGTAACTTAAAAGAAAGCACAGCAATGGCTCTTTTTCCCGATGAGGAATTTATTGGTATAAAATGGAATAAAAATATTAAAAAAAAGTTAGCCTTACTTCTTTAATTAAAGTGCATAAATGTTTTAACACTACGATTACTCGAATTAAATAAATGTGCACTTAGGAATTTCAATTAAAAAAATTCATGAGGTATGGGGTTAATTTTTGAAGTAGTTGCAAAAATGACTTAAATCTAAATTTTTTTCAGCGCTCTAATCAATTTCATTAAGTTCTTAAATATTTTACAGAATTGGACATACAAGAGAACTGTCGGAACTGTAAGAGGGTTGATTTTAATTGAATTGTTAAAAATATTGCAAAATTAGATTCGAAGGGATAGAATTTTAGGATTTTTAAGATTTAGTTATTCGATTCGAGTAGGTGATTCGATTTACGTAATATTTTATTTTTGCTTTTAGCTATATTTTCACAAGTCTTGAGAGGATACAATAACTATTTGCTATTATTTGAAAAACCTTTTAATTCTTTGATAAATTCTGTAATTATTTTCATTAATTATTACATTCAAATAGATTATTTTAATTAGCACTAATTGTTAATTTATGTAGTAAAGATTGAATTTTGGGATTTAGTTACTAGGAGGTTCAATTTTTATATTTTATTTTTGCTTTTAGCTGTATTATCGCAAGTATTGGACCGATACAATAACTATTTGTCATTATTTGTAAAACCTCTTAATTCTGTGATAAATTGCTGCAAGTATTTTTCATAAATTATTACGCTTAAATAGATTATTTTAATTAATATTAATTGTTATTAGCTTAAATCATTACATTAGTTATTTGCATTACTTATATTTCAAAATAGAAAATAAAAGGATGATTAAACTGATTTTTTGATTTCAATTTCATCTTTGATATGGTTAGTATCGATTATGAATATTTAAGATTTTTGTAAAATTTTGAAACTATTTGTTATTAATTTGAAAATCTTATTATATTAACACATTTTTGACAAGAAGTGAAAAATGCATCGTATTTGTAACAATGATAAAATATACTATATGTTAAAATATCACTCATTTTTTATAACCTGATAAAACAAGCATGGATAATTCTATTGTTAATCCTTATAAATTTGACATGTTGATAAATAAAAAATTGTGATATACAATATAAACAACAGTAGTTGCATAGAAATTAAATCGTAATTTAAAACTGCTGTTGCTACAAAACAGTTCATGAAACAAGGCAAAATGAAAGAGATAAAAAAAGTCGTGAGTTTTTTACAAGTATTTTTAATGGCTTTACTTCATAACGATTTATCAAACATTAAGTTTAATTGTTTAAAATTTAGGTAACGCTATTTTGATGTTTATACTCGAACAAGGAAAAACAATTTACTCTTTGCAAAATATTAATTGGGTTCCTTTTTTAAATTAAGTATACCTCTCTAGGAATAATATTTTTTTTAAACTCTCGAAAAAAATGGAGTTTCGTCTTTGACGTACTTGTGACAAAATGGTTGAATAAGTATTTAATAATTTATGCTTAAAATATTCCACTTCAATGGATAAAAAAGAAAGAGGAATTTACATTAGGTAATTTTTTTCGCTTTTTAAATTTACTTAACATTATAGTTTAAAAAGCTCGAATATTATCTAAGTTTATTTTTTCTTAATTGTTTGTGGAAATTTATTAAATATAAAATTGTAATGCGCTTTTGGGTAATTGCAATGAGAGCTGGATGAAATTTTATTTTAAGCAAATGATAATGTGTTCAGCGATTGCTATTTTATTCTTCATTTTTTTTTTCTTCACGAGCGTTTAGCTTTTCATTCTTATATAACATTCTGATTGTTAATTTCAAAATTACAGAGAAAACATTATGTGCTTGAACCTAATTGGCAACCTAGTACCTATTTACCTAATAACTTAACCTAATTGGTGACCTAATTTCATAGCTCACGAGGAAAACCATATGTACAAGAGTAAAATAAAATCCCACTATCAAATGGAACTTAATTAATAAAAAGTAAATAAATATAGGAGTTAACGAAATTCGAAGGTGATGGAAACTATGTCCGACGTAAAGACAAAAGGAAAATGAATGAGGAAACAAATGAGAATTGAGAGCATAGTTTAATGATGCAAGAGCTATACTGAACTGAAACTAAAATTTTACGATGTTACCCGTTCTCAATGTCTCAATTGAATATGGAATTGAAGGGCATTAAGTCGAAAGAAGGACATGCTGCAGTGTCAAATAATAAACAATGTGCTCAAAGAAACAAAATTTAATTTTGTGTCAAAAACTATGTCTAACCTAAATATGAAAGGAAAAATGACAGGACATCTTAGATTTGCGGAATCCTTATTTAGCTAAAAAAATCTCTTAAAGGGATTGGGGTCCTTGCCAGCTTCCAGAGTTTAAGGAAAAATTCTTGAACATCACAATTCTAAGTCAAGAACGTCAGTCAAATAATTTCATTGACTACTAACTGTTACTCTTTGACCAGGGGATAAAACACTTCGGTAGTAAGTTGCTTCAGAATGACGTAACTCAGGGAAATTTTAGTGAACTTCAGATATGCGACGTCATTGTGATGCAAATTTTTCAAAGAGCAAAGTATTCGGCCTGGTAAATATGGCATATATTAGAGTAAAAATGTCATAATTTACATGACTTTTAAGTAGCTTATTAAGCATGCCTGTAAGTATATTTGACAAAAATGAGCTTTAAAAATGACATTCCATTATTTGCATGACCGGTAAGTAGTATAATAAGTCAGCTTGGCATTGCTATGTTTAATGCAGCAAAATGTCTAAAGCCAATTTTCTTCTCCATATTGTCAAGTGCACTGGTGTTCAAAAATTAAGAATCCTTTATGCTGGACATGTGTGTAAAACTATGTATGACTTTCAGACACCACGGTATTTAAAATAACATTTAATAATTTACTTTTGAAGACAAATGAGCGAGAACACTATTAGGATATATGATTTAACTAACTAAATAAATTTTTCAAAAATATTTAAAAAAAAAAGTTTTTACATTAGAGGTTGTCAATACAAATTATGAAACCTCAAAACTGATTTTTCTTCTGATTTTGTAATTTATTATCCAACTATGAAACTAAATTCTCAATCTACGAAGATTCCCGAAAGCATATGTTACAAGTTAACATCGCCGTAAAACGCCTCAATATTTATTGTTAACGTATTAACAAACAACTTCTCAGAGTTCTCGGTTTCTGACTTTTCTAAACGTAAATTCCTCTTTATCACAATTTAATAAGAAGGAGGGGGGGGGGAGCAGATTGATCCCTTATCACGTGATCTCCAGTCATCCATCTTCGTCATTGTCATGGCAGCTTTAGCTAAAACAATGAAGCCCATGAATTAATTGATCACTTCTCTCGAAAGGCGGGATATCTCTCCTCAATCTTTTATTCATAAAGATAAAACTTAAATAATGGACAGTGTTTTAAGTGGCCATATGAAACGCCTGACACATTCTAATTAGGTGTGGAGCGAGATATTACAGACGAACTTTTCCAAAGTGACGCTGTTTTGTTTCACTGCATATCCTCCTCACAATCAGCTTGTTTTTTTTATCAACACTTGAAGACTACTCTGAGTTTCATGAGTTGGCTCAACCAGAAATTTTTCCTTAACTTTCAGATGGATGTTAAGGCAGGGATATTTTATAATATTTTGTTAAGTTTTAGTTCTCTGAATTTCTTTCAAAGAAAACATCTAACAAAGATTTTACTTTGTCATTTTTTAGTAAAATGATGATTAGACCCTAAATTTCTATGATTATATTTTATTTCATACCGCCGTTGAACCACCGACCCAATTTAGGGTCTACGGCTACTAATGTTCAATTCCGTAGCCTTGTAATTTTGAACCCAATCTGGAAGACAAGGGAACTCCTGGATCAAGTATTATGAGAAATTTGCCTTCGTGGAGGACTTTTTGATGAAACTAACCCACATTTGAGTTAAATGGAGAAGAAAAGCACGAAAATCTCTCACAGTTAGTCTGGCGGCAAGGGGACTAAAACCCATGATCCGTCTACCACTTAGGATATTTTACGTCAGCAATGTGGTCAGTGGCGTATCTAGGGTATGGCAAGTATGGCGAATGCCATGGGCGCATTATTTCAAAAAGGCGCAAAATCAATCAACATCAACGATTATTTTTTTAATTANTATTGCCAAAAGGCTTAAATACTTCAAACAACGCTTTTATTTCGCATCGCATAAAAAAAGAGATTATTTTAGGAAGGGCGCCAGTGCGAGATTTGCCATAGGCGCTTCCTTCCATAGATACGCCTCTGAATGTGGTCGGTACAAGCCGGATGCGGAATTCAAATCGACCATTTTTCGCTGGGATTCGCACCCGTTCACCTCATTGGAAAGCGAACTCTCTTTCCCTTGAGCCCTTGCGGCTATGAATTTCTATGGCTTAGAAAAAGATCGAAAAATATCTTTAAAAACACTGTCATTAAAATATAATAAACCCATAAACAATTGCCTTTTGATTAACCCTTTAACGAGTCTAACGACGAGAATATCTATTAAATATATTGTCCATACTTTTTTTCTTTATTCCGTATTTATTTAGATCCAAACTAGTGAAAATTATTATATTTAGCAATATAATGAAATATGACATGAAACACAAATTTTTCTGCTTTAAAAGTGAAGTCTCCAAAACATGGCTCACTTCCAAACAACAGTTTTTCAAATTTGCATTTGTTTGCAGTTATTAAGATCTGAGAGAAACAGTTATTCATCATTGAAGTTTCTTTAATTTACGAAATCAATTATTAATAAATTTTTTAATATGAATGAAAAATAATTTCATAATTTGTTTTGATTTGTTATTTTAATGGATATTTAATTCGTATAATCTAACATATTTTTTAGTAACTATTTGACTATTTTTTTTACAATTAAAAAACACCAAAATATATTTATACTAGTAATTAGAGTGTCAGAAAAAAAAATATAAAAGAGACACCGGTGTCCCATGTGTGTCAAAATGTAAACGAAGATTTTACTTTGCTTGGCATTTTTAGCTAATTATTAATGATTGGAACCGGAATTTCGATGATCCAAAAGATACAAAAATGTTTCTAAAAAAGGTAAGACATAAATCTAGACTAAAACATGCCATAAAAATTGTTTTATTATTAAACAAAAATTTCAGTTTGAAACATCATTTCTTTTCTAAATTTATACACAAATGTTTTAAAATACGCATATCAATTGATGTAGACACACAATTATTAAAATTTGAAATAAATGCTTATTGAGAAATAAATCAATGTATGGGGGAAAAAAGGTTACAAGAGAATATTGAGAGGTTCCATATAAAAGGTGAGCTTATTTGATAAATTTAATAAACTGTAATATAAAAAAGTCCTAAAAGGTATAAAATGAAGCACCTTAGAGTAAAAAAAAATATTTGCACTAAAATGGAGAAAAAAAAACCAAAATCTAAAAAAAAATAAAAATAAAAAACCAGAATCTTAAAAAAAAAAATATCCCTCAAAATATTAAAAAAAAAAAAAAAAAAAAAAAAAAAAAAAAANAAAAAAAAAAAAATCCCTCTGAATCTTAAAAAACAATCTCCCAGATTCTTAAAAAAACTCCCGGAATCTTAAAATTATCTCCCCGAATATCAACAAAAAAAAAATGTCCTAAAGAAAAAGAGTAAAATTGTAATAGCCATCTGAACCCGGGGACAGATGGCTATTGCAATTGACACAAAGGAGTGGTTCGTTTGAAATGTTGCAGGTAAAGTAAAAGTACCAAAAACTAATATAAAAAGGGTTTGAGTTGGGGTAATTATGACTACTTTCGCACTTTTTTTTTAAACTTTTAACTTTTTTATGTCTTCTTAAGAAATAAAGCTAAATGTTTTAATGTATTAGGATGATCATTTGACTGTTTAGGTATGCAGAAAAAAATAATCAAGTTTCTAAGTAGCTTTTAATGGAGTGGTCACAATTTCCCCAATTGATCTTAACTGTTTTAAATTGTTTATTAAATAAAACTCATAATTTTTGAAAGGAACGAGAAAAAAATATAAGTACTGAGCAAAAAAGGGGCATTGTGTTAAAAAAACAACAACTAAATAAAAAAAATTAATTTTCATTATTTAGTTTTTCGCCCTGTTGTGAGAAAAACTAAATTTATTTTCTAATAAATATAAAACTGACATGTTAATAGTTTTGCAATAAAAGTATTTTAAAGGTAAAACCGAATAAATTCTTACACTAGTTGCTCAAATAAATTTTCTAATGCTTAATTTACTTAATGGAATTACGAGGTTATAAACAACGTGCTATACGATATTAAAATGGGGGAACAAGAAAGAAAATCAAAAGAAGAAAAACTCACGAGGAAACTTCACCCACACTTCCGGATCATGTATTCAATATACATGAAATTCTTTAAACAGTGCCCTTAATACATATTTTTGGTATCTTTATCATCAAAGAAAAGTAAAAAAAAAAGCATACGTAACAGAGGTCACAAACTAATATTTAAGCGAGAAAAAAACGAAAACTTGAAATTTATCCTTGTTGAAGAAGGTGTCACTGTTAAAACTTTTAAGTGTTTAAAAACACTTAAAAATTTTCTCAGTCAAACGCCTTCACCAATAGTGATTTAGTAAATTTCAAGAGAATTTCTGTTGCTTCTTTGCTTTAAATATTAATTTCCGATCCATAATGTGTTCAGTTTTTTAAATAAATTTTAATATATATATGTATATATATATATAAAGAGAGAGAGAGAAGGACAAAGTTATATACTTTGTAATCGCTTATAAAACTCTTGAAGTTGTGACTGCTCAGAGAATGATTATTCCTTATTGTTTATTTAAAAATAAAGATTTTAACAATACATAATTATTTAAAATTAATAAGCACAATTATTAATTTTTAAAAGCACTCTGCAGTCCTTCATAAAATATAAATATATTTCCTAAATCTATTAGAAAAATACTAGCCTATTAGTAAACATACATAAAAGTTAGATTCTATGAATAAACTGGTTTTCAAAATTTTATTTATATTTTTGACTAAAACTAGAGAATTTCATATATTCTAGCTTAGGTTCTTTTATGTTATTCATGTTTAAAATATTAAAGAAAATTTCAAATGTTTTAAGTTGATGGACCGAACCTTTTGAAACTTAGCCATAAATTTATTTAAAGCAGCTGTTTAATAAAAATACCAAAGCTCTTGATACTAAAGTATAAACACGCAAGAAAAGCGTTGCTCCTGGAAATATGTGTTGCTAAAGATTGCGTGTTTGACAAGCATTGTAGTAAACGCAATGTGTATAGAATTTATGAAAACAAAAAGGTCTAACAATTGAGAAAGACTTAATGATGTTACAACTACTTTTTAAACTAATACGCAATTTCCAAGTTTCATTGCATTAAATATTTATCTTGTTATTAATGAGTACAAAAACCATGACTAAAAACAGTTTTGGAGATAATGAATAGAAACTTGATATTAATTGAAGCAAAACTTTTTGATATTTCGAAGTTTGAAAAAAGAGTATTAATTTCAAAAACTTTGTTTTCCCGTTGCTAAATTCTTGACAAAATTTTAATTTGAATCAGACAGTTTTTGCGATCAGAATTGAATACATACTTTAATGACAATTGAGTGAATTGGCTATATTGTGCCAAATTTGAAACCTGTAATCACACACGGTGTTATAAACTAAGTTTCTCAACAAAAAGCCGTCAAAGGGTCAAGACGCTGTTAAGAGTCATTTATTTACATTGGAATTCGATTATAACTAGAAAACTTCGATCATTAGTATCATATAGCAGTAAAATGCGCCAGTGGAGGAAAAGTTTTTTTTTATGGTTAATTATTGTACAGCAATTTCAGTTTATTTGGTCCGAATTTGCTATTTATAGAGAGGGATTTTAAAATCTTATGTTTTATTCCTTAACGAACAGTGGTTTCAATGAAAGCCTAACGGCATTCGCTTTGTTTTTGCCGTAGATTATATGAATGCATGTATTAAAAACCAAAACAAACAAAGCGCAAACAGTTTGAAAATTGGTACACGCATCGTGTTAGCCTGCACAATTTCTAAAAATTTTAATGAATAATAAAACTAAAAGTAAGTAATTGAGCAAAACGCTTACGTGCTGAAGCATCATTTTCAAATGAATATTAATGAAATGTATACCTATTATTAATCCTTTGAAAAATGACATTTCCTACAAAATCTCTATTTCAACACTTTTATTTTAGGTAAAATCAGACATATTATGTATTATTAACAAAGAAGTATTAAACTCAAATAAGCATTGATGTTGCTGTTTTTCATTGCTCATTTATGGATTTGCTCGAATAAGCATAAACGGGATAAATGCTGAGCATTATTATTAACAAAAAAGTATTATTATTAGTAAGTATTGTCTTTTTAATATGCTTATTCACTTTCGTACAAAAAAGCTAATGTTTTATTGCGTTTGAAAGGTATACAGGCGATTGAGGCAATTTTTTAAAAGTAACAATAAGCATTACTAGAGGAATAAATAAGAATAAGTACAGTTAAAGACAGTTACACTTAGGTTTTATCATATAAAACTAATTTTTACCCTCTTTATTTGGTAGCGTTTACCAACTGTATGCGACATCTTTTAGCAAAACTTAAAGGGAATTTAGATGGGTAAACTTCATGAGGATATTACAATAATTATCATTAAATATTTTGATCAATATTATTAACGTGGATCAATGTAAGGAGTGATCATATGTCGTATGTAATGTAACCCAATACCATCACACCAGTTGCTAAAGCAGTGTGATGCAGTACAACGAAGGCAAGATTGAGGCGTTTACCACTAAACTCCACACTCGCACAGAATGGCCATCACAGTTTAAATTAAATCTAGACTCAACACTGAAGACAGCCTGGTTCCATTCAGTTGCAGTCCTATCCCGTCAAGAGCGACACCACTCCAAACAGAGGCAACGTTGGGTGTCAATCTTGTTCAAACACCATCACCCCCATATTGATGCACTGTGCCATGACAGCTCAGCAGTACGTTTGGGACATCTTTCAGACACATATGTTGCCCCTTATGACAGAGCTCCGAGGGCCATTTTTCGACAAACAAGGCTCAGCTGCCCACAGGAAGGGTGCACAGGAATGCCTTCGCAGCACTACTACCCTTCCCCTGTCTGGTCGATTTCCAGATTTGTCATCCAATGAGCATATCTGGGATGACAAGTTAGACAGCCCCGCTATTGAGACGTGATGGCCCAGGGTTCGCTTTCAATTCAAGTGAACTAGGGGAGTCGTCCTTCAAGTGAACCGGGCTCGAGTCCCAGCGATGGCTGGACGATACGAATTCCGCACCCGGCTCACATCGACCACAGTTCTGACGTAAAATATCCTCAGTGGTAGACGGATCACGGGTTAGAGTCCCCTTGCTGTCAAGCTCACAGCGGAAGGTTTTCGTAGTTTTCTTCTCCATCTAACGCAAATGCGGGTTAGTTCCATCAAAAAGTCTTAAACGAAGGCAAATTTCTCCCAATACATGATCCAGGAGTTCCCTTGTCTTCTAGATCGGGTTCAAAATTTCAATTCTACGGAGTTGAACATTAGTAGTTGTAAACCCAAAAATGGGTCGGTTTTTTAACAATGGTTATAATAATGAAAAATAAAACCCCGATTTTAGTCGGTTTATTGATGTTTTTATTACAACTATTGAGCGAGATGTGGTAAAGCATCATAAGACACTTGTATGTCTCAATGCCTAACCGTATCGCATTCTGCATTCTGCTGTTGTTCAAGAGGATATTAAGACCTCTCTTTCTTTGTATTTTTCCCTGCAATAAATAATGATTTTGATTTGATTTTTTAATCACTCACTTACACCAACATTGTACTTAAGTCTGTAAAATCTGGTTCCATTCTGACAATTCTTTCTGGGTGCACTAATTTTTATGGCAATGAGTGTATATTTCAAAATAATATTTTGCTTCTCACTCGATATCTATTTTAACAAAATTCAAGTAGATAATCTAGAAGAAGATAATTACTAAATAAATATAATATAATAAATTAAATAAATTAAATACATTTGAAATAAATCTAAAGGGAAATATGGATTTTTATTTAATTTATTTTTATATCTGAAGCGTATTTTTACCCGCATGTTCAAAACTGCTAGTTATAATTATCTATAAGTTACTTTTACTAGCCATCAAAATGATAAAAAAGGATGTATGTTAGAAATTTTCCAAGAATTTTGAGGATAAAACTATTAATTATAATGAAGTTACATCGGATTCTCTAAGAGCCTTACTCTCTAGAGATTCGGTATCAATTTAAATGGATATTTGTAGTATGTATGTAATAAACTAAATTACTTCGTCTCATCTCTAATTCTCGTCTTTAATTTCCGTCGTCAATTACCTTGAATTGTCTACTGTTACCATTTTCAGCTTTTAACAACTATAAAATTCCACACAAATGATATTTATTTAAATTCAAAATGTAGGATTACTAAGAGAAAGCCTTTAAATGGTATTTGTCGATTGAAATTAGTTCCACTAGAAATAAATGTTTATCGATCGCGAATAAAATTGCTTTCAAAATTAAGTAATAAAATATTAGTGGTCATGTATGAATAAAAATTTCTCTATAATATATTTAAATGCTGTTGAATAACATTACTCTTAAGCAGTAAAAATACGTTTTGGGAAAAAAAAGTACTAAATTTTTTTTAATAATACTATAAAAGGATCGACTCTTTTGATCGAAAACAGGATTTCAGGAAAGAAATGCGCTATTCGCAACATTAGTAGAAAAGCAATAAATTAAAAAAACCTCTGTTTTCAAGTTCTGTAATGGCTTTATTTGCGTCGCACTAGAGCTGCACAATGAGCTATTAGCGAAGGTTTAAATCCTCTGCCGTGGAAATGGCTCCCCGTTTTGGTAGCTCAAGGACCTGCGTGCGAAATTGACATCTTTAGGGAGGAACAGTTTAACGAGGGTTGATACCGCACACCCTCGGTCCCTTCGCAGACCCCTCCTCTCACTGACTGCAGCCAGTGATACTTGAGTTCAGTCATCTATTGGGTAGTAGTAGCACTTCATTTATATCTCTGTAGAATTGCACAAATGGATTATTTGCGATGATCTAGGAAAAATACCCAAAGATGATCCGAAGATATGCAATCACAATTTTGATCCTCTGCAGAGTTCTTCTCCCGGTTTGGTAGCCCCACGACTTGTGAGCGAAGTCGAGCGTTTTTCAGTAAAAGAGGACAGCGAGGACTGATACCGTACTCCCTCGGTTCCTTTGCAGGCTGATCCACTCGCTCTCTGAACGCTACCAATGATACTTGATTTCAATGATCTACTGGGAATTGTGTCTTGCGATCAGCCAACTGAAGGATACACGGTATTAAAATATTTCCTTATTCCAACACTAATGTTGATGACACGAACCTGCTTTCGGAAAAACATATTGAACGACCATTTTTATTTCACCTAGTGGCAAAACTTGGAACTATTTGAAGATAATTAATTTACTTTTTCTAAATGTGTTCCTATTTTAATTACGTTATAGAGGATAGCATATTTTTTCTAATAAATTGTATTCATATTATTTACATCTAAAATGGTTCTATGTAAATTTAATTTTGTATGTAAATTTTTAGAATCTTTGTAAAAATGCAGTAAATATATTCATTAAGGATCGCTAATTAATATTTTAGTGAACAAGAAGAAATTATGCTATCAAAATCTATTGAATCATCACTGGAAAAAGCAGGCTACCAACATTTAAACTCCTTGATTGTCGGAGAAAACAAGGAGGAGTTGAAGGAAGTTTATTGGAAACATCTCCAGTTTTTATCAAGTAATTAAACTCGTTTTATTGTTTTCATCCCGCCTTCCTCACTAGTGTTGACTGATTTCGGAAGCGTTTTTTCTTGTTACTTTCTTAACACATTACAGAGTGATTGTAAAATTTTAACTTGAGGCCTCTAACATGTTTAATTTATTGACTTCATTGATAAGGATTTTAGAAAGAATATATTATGTGAAATGATTAGTTATTTTACTTTTTTAGTTAGTTATTTTACCGTCATTGAACAGCCGACCCGATTTTTTGGGTTTACGACAACTAATGTTCAATTCCGTAGTCTTGTAAATCTAAACCCAATCCAGAAGACAAGGGAACTCCTGGATCAAGTATTGGGAGGAATTTGCCTTTTTAGAGGACTTTTTTTGTTGGAACTAATCTGCTTTGCGTTATATGGAGAGGAAAAGCACGAAAACTTCCTACGGTTAGCCTGATAGCAAGGGGGCTCAAACCCATAATTCGTCTCAAACTGAGGATATTTTACGTCAGCACTGTGGTCGGTGAAAACCGGGTACGGAATTCGAATTGACTAGCCATCGTGGGGATTCAAACCCGGTTCACCTCATTGTAAGGCTATTGCTCTATCCCCTGAGTCACCACGGCTGGGTGATAAGTTATTGTGCATATGTTTTGCGTTCATCTGAAAAGAGAAATTTCATTTTTTGCAATTTCATTATAAAATTTTATTGTTCAAACCTATTATTATATTAGATGTATTCAGAAAATGCATAATTTATTTTAACCAGAACTGTAAACAGCCTTAATTATTAAAAATGGTTACTTGCTTGGTTCTTTATTGAATGAAATAAAATTTAAAAATTGTCATTCAAGTATTTAGAAAATGTTTAACTTATTTTAACCGAAACTGAAATCAGCCTTAATTATTAAAAACGGTTACTTGCTTGGTTCTTTATTGAATGAAATAAAATTTAAAAATCGTCACTCAAGTATTCTGAAAATGTATAATATATTCTAACCGAAACTGAAAACAGCCTTAATTATTAAAAAAAGTTACGCTCTTGGCTCTTTCTTGAATAAAATAAAATTTAAAAATTGTCACTTTTCGTATTACAAGCTTTTTTTCAAACTAGTAAGCTTGTAATATTTTCTGCTCGAGCGTTGCTTTCTGTTTTACATATAAATAACACTGGGGAATAAATTTCTTGCTTTCATTCATACAAATACTTGATCTTAACTCGGGTCTGTGGATTTCAAATCTGAAATCAGTTTTGCAACTCAAGTGACAGATTTATCTTAAAAAATGGCATTTTTTTTAGTAAAAATGAACAAGTTTAAAAACGTTATAGCAGGGGGTGGCGTAATTGAGATGACTACCCTTTGTTTTCAGTTGAATCTGTATAATTAATGCATATTTAGTCAGAAATGAAGTCAATTGTTTTTAATCAAAAATAACATTAGAAAGTGCGCATTAGTGGTCACAAATTAATATATAAGTAAATAAAAAGCAAAAACGCTATCGAAACCACTATTAAGGAAGGATGGGAATAGAATCCTCAAAATCTGTTTTATTGCCGGTTCCAAGGTAACGAGTATAAAAACGTATAATTTCACCAGACAACAAAACCGATTTTGCTGTTTTTCTTTCAGTATAGCGTTTCTGTCTTTCCTTCGCTTAAATATTAACTTCCAACAAGTGTTTATAGTTTTTTTTAAATTTCATTTTTGACAAAGATCATAAAAACACAGGGTGTTCCTTAATAACCTCTTTTAATACATATTTTTGGAATCCTTGTCATGAGAGAAGAGAAAAAAATATGTGCCTCGTGAGCCGCAAATTAATTTGGAAGCGAGTAAAATAAAGAAAGAATATGTGTTCAAAATCTCACGAATCCCTATAGAGAAAAAAGGGTGTACAAAACATAAAAATCGGTTTGATTTCTGATTTAAAGTGAAACTTTTTGAAACTTAAAGGTATTTTTAATAATCGTTTTCATTTCTTGTGCCCTCAGACAAGCAGGTTTCAATTTCTTACTTCCACCTGCGTTTCTCAATAAAAATTTGACATATTTCGATAGCATTAATATTTAAACGAGGAATCCTTTAAATATTAATTTGATGTACCTAAATACGCCTACTTTTTGCTTCATTTTTGTCAATAAGGATTCTAAAAATATATATTAGGGGCGGTCATAATAGAACAGCATGTATACTGAGTTCAAATCTAGTCTCTCTGAAATATTAATTTGAGACAAATTGTGCATACATTTTTGTTTTTATTTTGATCAGGAATCTAAAAATATTTATTAAAGGCAGTCATATCAGAACACCATGTATTTTGTAAATTCAAAGATGATATTTTCCCTTCCCTTAAATATTAATTTGAGACGCCTTAAATGTGCATACTTTTTTGACTTCATTATTGACCAGGATTCCGAAAATATACATTAGGGGTGATCATAATAGAACACCATTTAATTTGTAAATCCCAGACTATTGTTTTTTCCTCCATGAAGTACTAATTTTAGGCACCTAAATTTGCATACATTTCTTTTTTCATTTTTAATCAGGATTCTAAAAATAAATATGAAGAACGGTCATAACAGAGCATCAAAACGGTTTTACGAATACCAAACAAGTGTTTTTTTCCGCATTGACATATAATTTTCCGGCACCTAAAAGTGCATAGTTTTTGTTCAGTCTTGGGAAGATTCTAAAAATACATATTAAGGGCAGTCATATCGGAACACCATGCATTTTATAAATCCAAACTAGTGAAATTTTCCAAAAATGTTCTATGATAGTATGTATATAGTTGTACCTTTCCTTCGGTAGCTCTAAAAACTAGAATCGAAACAACAAATGGCTTCTAATTTTATGGCGACAGTATTATAAGTCTTTTATTAATGGCGGAAATCCGTTCATCTCATAGCGTAAGAGATACACTTTTTTTTTCTTTTCTATGAGAACATTAATTTTTCAACCCACGTTATGGAAATGAAGATTTATGATAGGGGATAAAATATGGCGATCGTTTCCTCGTCGATTACTTATTACTTAACTATAGGAAACGAAATTGGTTTAAAAGAAGCAATAAATCACGCATTTCTGATTTGACAGCATACTATTGAAAGGTATTGAAGTTTGCTTGAAGAGAACTATTTTTATAAATAACTGATAGTGGGACATAATGTAGAAAGAAAAATTCTTGATTTTCAATTTTGACATTTTTGTGCTAAATTATTAAAATATACACCTTTTTTCCGCTGAAAAATCAATTACCATAAAATTACTGATTAATGAATTAATTTTAGCTTATTAAAATATTTAAACGACTGACACCGTTTTTTGACGAATACTTCTGTTATTAATTTCATGAATATTGTTGTAACTATTTTATCAGGTCATATTATTGTTTCATATTATTGCAATGCTTTTTTAGGGGCTTAATGTTGAAAGGTATTGAAGTTTGCTTGAGGAGAACTATTTTTTCTCAATAACTGATAGTGGGACATAATGTAGAAAGAATAATTCTTGATTTTCAATTTTGACATTTTTGTGCTAAATTATTAAAGATGCTTAGCATTTTTCCGTTTAAAAAATCAATTACGATACAATTACTGATTAATGAATTAATATTAGCTTATGGAAATATTTAAATGACTGACACTGTTTTCTGATGAATATTTTTGATATTAATTTCATGAATATTGTCATAACTATTTTATCAAGCAATTTTATTGTTTCATATTATTGTAATGATTTTTAGGGCCTTAATGTTGAAAGGTATTGAAGTTTACTTGAGGCGAACTATTTTTCTAAATAACTGATAATATAGAAGGAAAAATTCTTGATTTTCAATTTCGACATTTTTGTGCTAAATTATTAAAATATACATAATGCATACACATATACATATACATATAAAATATACATATACATATACATATAAAATATACATATACATATATATATAAAATATACATATACATATACATACAAAATATACATATATTTTTCCACTGAAAAATCAATTACCATAAAATTACTGATTAGTGAATTAATTTTAGCTAATGGAAATTTTTAAATGACTGACACTGTTTTTGATGAATATTTTTGATATAAATTTCTTGAATATTGTCATAACTATTTTATAAAGTCATTTTATTGTTTCATATTATTGTAATGATTTTTAGGGTCTTAATGTTGAAAGGTATGGAAGTTTGATTGAAGAAAACTATTTTCTGAATAACTGACATTATAGAATAACTGGACATAAAATAGCAGAATTCTTTATTTTTATATTTGGCATTTTTATGCTAAATCATTGAAACGTTCACCTTTTACCCACTTAAAATCAATAAAGGTATAATTATTGATTAGTAAATTAAATTTTGCTTATGAAAATATTTAAATGACTGAAACAGTTTTTTGATGAATAATTTTTACATTAATTTCATGAATATTGTTTGAATCACTTTACCATGTCATTTTGTTATTTCATGCTAATGTTGTGATTATTTTAAGTAGTTTATTATTGAAAGGTATTGAAGTTTGATTCAAGAAAACTATTTTCTAAATAACTGATATTACAGAGTAGTGGGACATAAAATATAAAGAGAAATTCTTGATTTTGAATATTAACATTGTTGTGGTAAAGTATTAAAAATATTTATTTTTGTTTAAAAATCGATTAAGATAAAATTTGAAATTAATTTTAGATTTAAATGAATGGGAAAAATTTTGAATATTCATTTTTAAATTGCTGTAATTATTTTATTATGTCATTCAATTATTTCATATTAGTGTTAAAATTTTTTATTATCTGATATGCATACTATTGGAAGATATTTAGGTTTGCTTGAAAATAGATTTTTTTTCTAAATAATTGTCAGTACAGAGTAATGGGACATTAAAAGGAAAAAATTCTTAATTTTAAACTTCGGTAGTTTTCCGACTAGAACGTTTTTAAATTGGCTTTTCTTTGTATTGTACAGTAATGGGATATAACATAGAAAAAATTTATTAACTTCAAATTTCAAAATTTTTGTTTTCGGTAAGATATTTTAAAATGGAATTTTTTTTCGATTAACTGTTTAAGTACAATTATAGTTTTGAAATAGAAATTTAGCTTTTAAAAACATTTAAATAACTGGCTCATACATTTGAGGAATAATTTTGATATTTATTTGAGAAATATTGCTATAATTGTTTTATTGCTTTAATCACGTTATTTTAATGCTTTATAATATGTTATAATTTTTATGTAATACTTTTTAGTATGTTATAATTTTTTATTTGAAAATTTAGCAAAAACGAGATAATTTAATATCAATTTAAAATTTTCGATAGTTTTCCAAACCGAAATTTTTTTTTTAATTTTCTTAAGTTTTGCTCAAAACTAATAAACAATGAAAATTACTTCTATAGACTTTAAGTTCAGGTTATTTGAAGAGCATAGGGAAAGCACATTTTACTTAAAATTTATTTGAAGAAAAATATTTGTTTAGATTGTATAAAAATATCATGAAGCTGTTTGCGAAATATCTTTTCCAATAAGAATTTTGTGCTGAGATTGGACAAAAAAATTAATGCTTTGCACTTACTGTGGATAACATGTTTTTGACGAGGATTATAGACTAGTACAGAAACATGATTTCGGGCAAAATTTTCGAAATTAAATAAAACGTGTAAATTTTGAATTCCTGTACTGTACAGCTTTCTAAAAATACTTTACTTTCGCTTGTACTTTAATTATTTAGAAAGTTATAGCAGTTTTTGAGTAAGATGACAGTGATTACAAATGGAAATTTTGTGAAATGTGAAATTTGTATTTCACACGTTTCAAAGGCACACAAACAGTCAGTTCATAATGAGGAAGTACCCCACGCGGTGTACGATGACATTTCCAGCCAATGGTTGCTGCGCAATTCTCAATCCTTACGATGTGTCTTCTCTTCCTTCTAAGTTTGAAATCACCGTATTTGTACTAATATGTTTACTAAAATATGCAGTTTTTCGTTATAAACTTTACTTGCAATAAATTATTGAACTAATAATAATTTATGTATTAATATTGAAATAGTGCATGTTATTTTATTGTTGTAAGGAAATATTAAAAGATTTTTTGAAAACAAAAATTATTCTTTGACAATTTTTTAAAAAATATGCAAAACAATTTTCTGGGATTTTATTTTAAAAATTTTCTATATATATATTACGTGTATGCTTTTGTACTATTATATATATCTGCATTCTTTCCGAACTTTTTACACTTTGTCAATTTCTATACAGCCCTATCAATCTATTTATTTAGAAAATGTATAAGTAAAAAAATGAATATTTAGATATTTAAAAAATATTTATTTTGTAGCTCTTATCATACATATTTATTTGATAATTATATTTCTTAATCAGCTGTCTAGGGTACTTAAAACAGAAGTTATGATAGCAACATAAGTTATTGTAGTATGATTGTGTAAGTTATCATTTATTGTTGTATGATATTGTATATATATTGCTAGCATGTATTGTATACATATTTATGTCTGTTATGCATTAAGGGATTCAGTTTATGCGTTGAATAGTGAATTTGTTTAAATATTAAAACTGAAATTTTTATCAAAACAGAAAAAATATTTCTACTGAAGATTTTTGATTGAACTTTTCTACTTACATATTTCAGTTAAATTTCAAGTGATTGAAAGCTTTTGAAAATCGAAATTTATTGTTGAATTGTATATAGGTTTTTTTATAGTAACCTTTTTCAATTTTATTATCTGTCAAAATAGTAGTAGTTTACAAGTAATTTAGTATGATAAATGATTTAGCACAGTATAAGTTAAAAAAAACAGTTTGCTTGCAGTTTTACAGACCAAAGATTGCATTGGTCAATTTAACGTACACATTTAATTATTTAACATAAGCATGCAGACTTTTCAAGCATCACTGGCTGCGGTCAGTGTGCTGGTGGGTGACCATTTGGATCAGTCTGCGTGGGGACCGAGGGTGTGTGGTATTGGTCCTCGTTAAACTGTTCTACCGTAAAGTGCTAGACTTCGCGTGCTGGTCATTGGGCTACCGAAGCGGGGGTGCCATCCCCTCTGAAAGGGATCAAAATTGTGATGGCATGCATTATAAGCCAATGTTAAGATGGAACAGGTAGCACCACTTAGAACAGCATGAAGATACATGCAGATATACGGTGGGATTTGAACCCGCAACCTCCACTCTACAGATCTCTTAGTGGGTGATACCACTCTACCAGGAAGGCCCTTTTATTTATTTATTTATTGTTACACATATTTATAGAGATTTGTGTGCTTAATACAAAGAGTTGCTTATAAGTATATAAGCCCTTATAAGCCCTTGTCAAGTAGTAAACCAGCCATCATAATTTTGAGAAGAACAGCACAAATATACATTCAAGGCTACGGTGAGTTTCGAACCCGCTACAAAAGCGCTGCCGAACTTTTGTGTAACAGTGATTTCACTTGGCCAGGAAGGCTCCATAGCATAATTTAGAGACGGACATTGTAAGGATACATTCAGAGTTATGGCGGGATTCGAACCCTCTACCTTATTAAATAGTTTACAACATGAGGTTTCTAAATGTATGTTTCATACATAATTAATTTAAAGGAAGACAAGGAATAAGCGTGAATTGCAGGACAACATCATAAAGAGAAAGCGTAATACTATCCGAAGATATATTGGGAATCGGTTACCTCAATGCATTGGAGAATTTTTGAAGAATAATATATTTTGACCACAATCCCGCTCACTTTAATGTATAACTCTATCATAGTTATTGGTGACTGGGTTCACCCAATGTAGTTTAGAGATGGAAGTACGAAAAAAATAGGAAGTTTTTGGTCTGACTTTACTAAAATGCTCACATATTAAAGCAAATAGCACACATTCACAGAAAACACTTGTTATTTTGGATTGTAAAGTTTAAGATCTTATTTTTTTTCTCTTAAAGTAACAAAAACTTGAGCTTATCTGTTTTTGCTAGATTATCCTGGTAATGACACAATCTGTGCACCACTTGCATTCAAAATTAGCTGAGAAAATGTTTCTTCAACTCTGAATCTCATCGCAGTGCATTGTGCGAGATAGAGCTAAAAATGACTAGAATGAATGATAGAAACTAGACGATCGAAAATAAAATGTGATGAAGCAAGTAAATCGGTCAGCATGGTTGTCAAGGAGTTAGTCTTTTACCAGGAAGATCCTGAGCTTGAATCCCGCTAAGGGCATGTATGTAATTTATCTCTCTGTTCTGTCTCACCTTTTTGTGAGACATTGATCCCCCCATATGGTATCCACGAAAAGTGATTATTAGAAAAACTAGATACATTAGAAGCTGAGAGCTCTTTTTTTTCGGAAAAAAATAGAACCACGAAACATTATTTTAGTTTTGACGAAATTCATTTTCTCAAGGAAGAGATGATAGTTATTTCGTCACATTGACGAAATTTTTGCTGGGAGTATATACCAGGAAGATTCATTAAGGTCCAAAAGATAAAATGGGCAGGCCACTTAGTAAGAATGGAAGAAGACCGTATTGTGAAAAAGATTTTTGATGCCCGGCCGACAGGAACACGTAGAAGGGGCAGGCCAAATCTCAGATGGCTAGATACCCTGGAGAAAGATTTATCGATATTAAAAATAAAGAATTGGAAGTCCATTGCCAAAAGAAGGACAGCTTGGAAAAAACTACTGGAGAAGGCCAAGGCCCATCCTGGGCTGTCGAGCCAGTGAGGAAGGAAGGATATACCAGGAAACGGTTTCGCCAAAAGAAGAAAGTTTCGTGAAATTTGAGCATCCATTTTTTACAGTGTAAGCAACTGAATTCCTTAATTAGTAATTATTCTAAAATAGAGAGTCTTATCTAATATGTCAAACTTTAAGTCGGAATAATTTTTTCAAATTCAAATTTTTTTTTTTTTCGAATCAGTCAACAATTCTTTCATCTCGTGAGTTGTAATTTTTTGTTATATGAATCACTTTTCTTTCGGATGTTAAAATAACAAAAATAGTTGATTTTTGTTCTGTAAAATGAGTTATTTCTCCTTCAGTAAATTTAATAACAATCAAAACTTTCTGAAAACTTTAATTTTCTTATTTTTATAGATTCATGAGAACAAAAGATATCTCTTCTCTCTACAAACAAAAACATCATTCAAGCAACAGTGGATGCATGATAAAAATTACAAAATACATCAGTACTATTTATTCTTGGAGAAATTGCACGAACAAAAACGAACTATTTAAGGTATTTTGGTTTTCAATGCGAATACAATAAAAATAAAAGTTGCTTTTAGGTAGTTTCGTCACATTGGATAAATGCTTTCTTTATCACAATTATGGAAAAAAAGCGCTTGATATTTTTAATAAAGTTTAAAGTAAACCACAATTCTTTTGTGAAAAATATTATTGAAGTAAAAAGTAAAACAGACTTTACACTATTAAAAATTTTGCTTAAATGTTTTGTTTTCATTTTTAAAAAACATTATATTTAAAGGAAGGAACTCAGTAGTTTTGCTAGATGCACAGAGAAAATTGCTAGATGCAATGTAATAAACTTTGTAAATTTAATGCAATTTACACAGTTAGCTGTAAGTTATTATAATTAATGCAATCTAATTAGTAAATTTCATGAAATGAATACAATACATTTTTACATTTAATTTAATGAACTCGCTTAATTTAATGAAATAAATGCAGTAAAATACTGCATTTAATGCATTAAACTCAGTTAATTCAATAAAATCAGCATAGTAAATTTATTCAGCCCACTAAATTTATTCTGCTCACTAACATTAATGAAATGAACTAAGTAAATTATATTTAATTTCAGGAACTCAGTAAATTTAATTTAATGAATTATGTAAAATACTACATTTAATGTGATGTACTCAGTAAATTTTATTGAAATAAATATAGTAAGCTAATAAATTTATTTTACTGAACTCAGGAAATTACTACACTAATTGTGGATTTAAAGAAGAAATTTATTGTTTTACGCTATCTATAATTTCCATAATTTTTCAATATGTGTTAATATACAAAAAAAGAACTTAATGGAACATTAAGCGACCTTTTAGTCACTTTCAAAATACACACACACACACACACATAATATTACATAAATCAATATGTTTGTGTATAAAAATCAATTTATCTGTATTTTAATGCAATTTCGTATACATTAGCATCTGAGATATATTTGTTAAATAGTTATTATGTACTTTTTAACAGTCTTATGTACCTATTAACAGTCAGTTGATCGCTTTTTAATACATTTTTTCATGTTTTCGTTTTAACTGAACAAAATAAATCAATGAACTGATATATTACGTGCATAATTATATCACATAAACAGCTTAAATACTTATTATACAGTACATTATATTTTGTTTTAAATTTATTCAATTATTATTTAATTCTCTTTTGCTATGTAATGTTTATTCTGGATGACTATTATGAGTTTTTTTTATTATAAAAGAACAATTTTAAATTGTTTCTAAAACAATGATCCTTTTTTCAAGAAAATATTGTTAAAAGGTATTCCATTACATTTTACCAATAATGGAGATGATGTTGATTTCATGACAAATTATACTAGATTATGCTTTAGTTACCATGCAATCTATACATAAACACGTGTTGCGATACCACGATCCTATGTTTACTCTGAAATTATAGTGAAACTGCAAATAGCTTAAAATCAATCCATACAAATGAAAAACGAATAAATTTATCGGAAAAGAGAATGGTTTTAGGTAAAATGGCTCCTAATTTTCTCGCTCTATTTTATCGATTGTAAGTACAAGCTCTATTGTTTCCTCTGTATATTGCTGTCACTATTGTTCCCTCTATACTGGGTTGTCACTTATCATTTTAGAACTTTACCTTTTTCATCGATTTCTCTCTTGAATTTCAGTTAAAGTCTGTGAGACTTGTCTTTTTCTTGCGTGAAATATCATTATTGTTTTAAGATACATAAAGCTGTTTCTATTGCCTTCTTTTCAATTTTTTACTCAAAAGTGACATTTCTTTTACATTTAGAATAGGATTTCTTTTATTTATTTTTCTTTTTGTATTGCTAAGACAGAGAGCTATGCTATTTTTGATTTAAAGATACCAATTGTTGTTTTGTTTTAAAGAGGCCTTGTTCGTATTGAGTACATACTAGTAAATTAGCACTCTACGTTGAGGTGAAATATACAAACATTATAAATTCTAAAATAAAATCAAACTTTATATATTAGCGCATGTTAAAATGAACAACTTAAATGAATCTCTATTCAGAAAATAAGACATTTCCAAGAACAGTTTTAGTGATAAAATGAAACTTCCACTCATCTAATGTGATTTAAAGCTGAGATTTTTAATATTTGGTTTCGAAACTTTTAGATTCTCGAAATTTGTTTGGAAAATTGTCTTTAAATATAAAATCAGCGAATAAAAAAAAAGTAAACTATATTGATGTACAAAAAGTTAAAATTGGTTTGGTAAATCAGAGAAAAGATTGATCATTTTTAATTGGTCACTTTGAAAAGGGCCATTCTTAGCTGCCGTAGGAGAGAACATAAAAACCCCTTTACAAATTGAAATCAGCATATGATGAAATTTTAAAATTTAATCTAGTAAGGCAAATCAGCAAAATTTTAGCCTTAAAAATTCTCAAATTAACTCAAATTCGAGTATTAAACTTAAAAAAATGTATAAAGACTGAAAACTGTCATTAGAAAAAGCGCAGCTTAACCCTGACCCGCCCCGTATTGGAGGCATCCAGGGAATACTGGTGACCCAATAGCGTTGGCGCAGCCCGGTAACAGAACGGTGACCAAACGAAGTACGGCGCAATAAATATACAATACGTGACAATTATTAGAAAAATAAACAAGTAAATTAATTGGTTAAGTATTGAGCTACAGACTGATATTTTTTTTTATTTCTAATGCCCACCTGTGTTAACATTTCGTCAATTCAGGCATTTTTGCAGGGCAGATTTGTTTTGCCACTCTTTCAGGAGCAACATATTAGGTGGGCCAACGTTGCTCTCACAGTAGGGACAGATAGAACAGAGAATGAAGGAACATCCATGCCTTGCCCGAGATTCGAATCCAGAACCTTTCCGATGCAAGGCCAGTTCCTTGACCTCTACACAATCCGGTCGGCGGTAGATAAAAATTACTTTGGCAAAGTTTAAAACTGGATATTTTTATCGCAATATATATCACAAATTAGTTTTTGAATATAATATATTTTCTTGGTTTTAAAAGCGAAGCAAAAACAAATCTTTCAACAAGAATATGATCCAGTACTCAAGAGCAAGTTTTCTTGAATTTCTTAGATAATTAGAATGGCCACCTAATTCACTAGACTTGAATTCAAAGAATTTTTCTGTTTAGTTCATTTTAGATCCCTAAGAAATCCTTGTAAAAAGAATGAGACAAAATATCAAAAGATGAGTTGAGACTCATAGCACACAGTTTTGTTAGACGTTTATACCTCTGCAGTAAGGCCAAAAAGGTAACTTTGAAAGTTTGTAAATTAGTATTATACATGCAGTGTGTTTCTTGTTATGCTGGATTACTCACATTGATGTCGAAAATGTAGTTTCAATATAAAAAAAAAAAGAAAAAAACATTTGTAACATTGTTTTATTGAAACTTCACGTTATCTGTTCTGCATAAGAAATTCAAAACTGTTTTAAGGCTTCTTTTTCTTGATTGATTCGCTCTTAATTACAAAATACAATATCAATAATAACTTAAGTTGGATTTATTTCAGCGATAACCTATATTTTTCGGCCCGCATTTATTTTGATAACCTTGTTCTAAAATATACACATTTCATGCCCATTATGGGCCTGAAGACCATTTGGTGTCAGCGACTAAAACTAACTAAAGTTAACTATGAATATGCGTTTAACGTGTTTTCTAGACTATAGTTTATGAGAAATTAATTTTAGGTGAAAGTGTAAAAAGTTGATTGTAAAAAATAAAGTATTATTACTCTTGCTTCTAAAACTGGATGCTTCTGCTGGATGGTTCACATGAATAAGACACACATGACATTATATTAAGACATGATATTAGGAAAAGTAAGGGCAATGAAATTACGGGACACTTTTCTCCCTTTAATTATTAATTCCTACAATTTTAGACAGATTTCAATGTAAAGACAACTTTTAAATACATTAAAATTTCCTTTTACAATGTTGTAACTCGAGACAGTTTTATTTGAGCCAATTTTAAATCAGCAAGCAAACATTTTATTTTTTTAGAACAAAAATTAAAGAAAAAAATATATTTAAGATATATTACACAAAGAAAAGTTTTCCCCAGTTTATACTCAATATATAAAAGCAGTCAATGTATAATAGTGTATAAATAAACAAACAGACATGAGCATGTAAGACACATGATTTCCTATAACATTTTGTTACAAAAAGAATGTAGAATATTAATACCACCTCTTACTTCTTCAAAAGGCATTTTACTTGCTTAATAACGCAAGTTTTTTAGGGGTACAGAAAGAGAAGTAAGTAATATTATCAAAGAAAATATTACTCTATTATGTATCCGGAATCTCATGATATCGTGTCCAACTCCACTTTTGTCAGCAAAAATTAGCAAATTGCAAGCATGCTATGCTTACTAAGGAATCCTTTTTAAAAATAGTCTTTTTTTTCAAATTTAATATTATATTTACTTTACCAGAAAATTTTACGCAAGCATTGTTCATACTTCTTCTTTTTAATTAAAAAATAGAAAAAACCCCTTCCCATGTATGCTAACGTCATTTTTTTTATTTCCATTTTAACATTTCTTAACATTAAATAGCTGCCGTTACCAAACAAATCACACTTTCTTTGCTGAGTTTCATTGATAAAGAACCTACACTTTTTTTTTTGCTGGATCTGTGATTCCCAACTACTTGGGAGCATTTTTGTTAGGTTTAAATAACTTTGAAACGTCTTAAAAATAAAAGAGGTATAATGAAATAGCATACAACCTCCAGAAAATACTTCAAAGCTAAGAACCTTATAGGGGTGGCTTCACTTCATAAACACGTATCCCACGAACCTGAAGAGCCCAAGTTATTTTTCCGCGTTTTTTCTGTTTAATTTAACCTGAGACTCAAGTTTTTATTCAGTTTGATTTGGTTACCTTTAGACACTCATTTTACCAGAAATGTCATTACCATACAGTACTTTTACAAGTATCTTTTCTCCGTGTAGGATCTTTTAATTATACGCACGAAATGAAATTCCTCTATATTTCTTTTCGGCTTTAAATTATGGTTTAAATTTCATCGACAGAGAGCAAAATAAATAAATAAAAAAAATTAATGAATATAAATATATATTTTTTTGATATTAAAGTTTCTATTTGTCCTGTCTTAAGCTTTTCAGTTTTGTGTATGATTGCTTAGCGATAATCCTTAGAGATTTATCCTTATAGATTTATCCTTATAGATTTATCCTTATAGATTTATCCTTATAGATTTATCATTATAGATTTATTATTTTTTAGTAACCCTATGCGAAGATCGGATTTCAGTCAGTCTGTTATATTATAAATTACAGTTTTGTTTCATATAGAATTTGCAAAAGATATTTTTGTTTGAGATTTATAGGTAGTATTTCGAATATGCGAATTTTCAAGATGAATGCACTTGTAGAAGGAAATTTTATTAAAACACATTTCTTGCATTTTAGAATCCTCAAGAGGTGGGTCAAACTATTTTCCCTATTATAAATAAAAATGAAGAAAAAGAATAATCTTCAGCGATCTTGTCATGTGAGTCGTCAAATCATTAAATTACGATAAAACTGCTAGTTCCGAGCCTATTTAAATTCAATGTTTAAAAACAATTAATTGAAAACAAGGAATTAATCTGAAATTAAGACTTTTAGGATAAATAAAAGTACTGGTTCAAAGGCACACAAACAATATGTTCATAATAGGAAGGCGCCCCGAGAGGCGTACGATGACATTTCCGGTCATAGGTCACGGATTCTAAATTCTAATCCTGTTTTATATATATATATATATANCATACATACAGTTAAACCTGCTTATCTCGAAAACCTCTATATCTCAAAATTTCTAAAATCCCTTACATTTACTATTTAAAATCAATGTATTTTCCATGTCTATCTCGCTTTTTTTTTTCAAAACCTCTGTTTCTCGAATTTCTAATAATCAAGCACAAATGGCCATACAACATAACAAACAAAGGTTAGACGTCAAAAATCAATCTTTAATAAGATTATTTTCAGTGTTAAAATTACGTTAAATTTTTTTTTTATGTGGGTATAATTAATTTACAGAAATGCCTGTATTTTTCTACTGAAAACAATTAGAGCACTTTTAATCGAATTTCTTAATTAAATGTAATCTTTTAGAGTACCTGTATAACTCGAAACCTCTTTATCTCAAATTTTTCGCCTTTTCCTTGAAATTCGGGATAAGCAGATTCGACTGTATATGTATATATATATCACTGTACGTAGTAGCAATTTCATGTTTCAAATTTTTTTGTAATTTCATTCATAAGACTCATTCATAAAATGAAGTTAATTAACATTTAATTTGAAGACAATAATGCAGATGCGTATACTAAGTGACATATGTCTCCCAAGGAGAAGTAAACGTTGAAGTAGGGTTGCATAGCACAGCCTGCAAGTGTATTTACTTACGCCACTATGCTGTGTAGTTAGTTGTAAAGTAAGCAAAGTAAATAAGTACTAAATACGGGTAAGTGTCTTCGAAGAGTGTCTAAAATTACAAAAAAAGAGTATTTTAGGTAATGTTCTCATCCTTTTATGGGATAAAAAAGACCTTATTATTATTTAATAATTTCAAACGAGATATTAATTTTTTGCATATTATTTTTGTCTCTTCCATTAACTTTTAAAGATTGTTCTCTAGATCAGAAGAATAAATTAAAAAAAATTTTTTTTTTCTCAGAGTGTTTCAATATTTTTCTAAAAAATTTTCTCTAATATTACGGTTTTAGGCATAAAATATAGTACAATATTATTTAGTTTATATTAATAATATATAAAATGAGGATATATATTCAATAATTCGAGTGCCTGAACTATAGGTTAAATTGGAAATTAAATAAAATGAAATGTATTCTTAATATATTCTATATTGTAATCTTAATATGATCAATAATATATTTACCGATTAAATTATAAACAGTATTCTACTTTATAAGCCATACTGAGTGACATTTATCTATAATTTTAGAATCCTTGTAAAAAATGAAGCAAAAAATTATGCACATTAAATGACGTAAATTAATGCTTAAATGAAAAAGAAACCAAAACACTAGCGAAATCTTTCGCATCACTGCTGAACAAGGCAGGACGAAAAACTAAAACTAAAAAAAAAAAAACAGTTTGATTGCCTGATGTAACGTAGAGGTATTTTTAATAATAATCTTATAGTTCCTTCCTGACTTTTTCGGCGATTAAACAAATTTAGATGTTTTCAGTCTTACTTTCTCAGAAATGATTTGTTTTCGACTTCGCTTTTGCTTTGTCTTTGCTTAAATAATAGCTTCCAGTTCCTGACTTGAGTCATTTTTTAGCAGGGTTTCAAAAATTTATTTAAGGAAGGTCATTGCAGAAAATTTTGCTAATGTTGATAATGTAAAAAATAATGATTAATGTTGTTTTAGTTTTTTCATATTTTTAAGAATACTTAAAATATGCGTTTTTAATTTAGCATTGTTTCTAAAACAATAGTTTCGTAACATTAAAAAATTTTAAAGGCATTTTTAAGCTAAATAAAATCCCGTTTCCCACGAATGAAACTTTTGTTAACTAAGATCATAAAGGATGTTATTAAGATAAGTTTGTCTAGAAGTGAAATGTTTAAGAAAACTAAAAGTTAATTTTACATTTTTATTCTCATTATTGTTTGTAGAAAATGCTCAAATATTTAGGATTTTTTTTATATTTTAAGGGATTCTATGAAATATTTCCTTTCTCTCTGGCATTAAAAACAAAGACTTTTTTAAGTAAGATTATTTATTAATAGGAATAAAATGTTGAAATTAAATGCCGAAATTAAAATACACAATTATAATAGTTGGTACACAATTTAGGAACATCACAAGTTTTATAAAAACTGAGATTTTAATTTTATTATTAATTAAATTTTTTGTTTGATAAACTGCAAAGCTTTTAATATAATATGTTCGTATAAATGTGCAATTAAAATTTAATTTAAGATAAGAGAATAAGATATGTTTTAAAATAATTTCAGTCGATTTAAATAACGCACTAAATTTTAAATTAAATAAAACTCTTTTGAAAAAAGAATTTCATCAGAAAAATATATTAAAATGGAAATCTTCAGGAATTTTTTTACGGCATAAAATGTTTTTAAACATAAATTTAACATAATTCTTTAAGCGTGCAGATTTATTATAAGAACCAAATAGTAATTATTTTGTTGGTGCAGATCTTTTATAACTTAAAAATTAATTTTGATTATAACTTTTCAGCGACTTTGAATTATAAAACATATTCAATAGTTCGATGATACAAATAAAGATGGCGCCACAAGGATTAATTTTCTCTGATGCTTCAATATCTTAAAACTTTCATTTTAGGAGATAAAGTTATTTTTCTCTAATGTGTATCAAATTTTATAGAGTTTAAAAAACAGAAACAAAGTATATCTTTTATTTTTTTTAGGTATAATGTAAATTTTGAATGAAAACTTTTCTATTGTCCTACATATTTTAAAGAATCACTAAGACTATCTAAATCTTTTAAATTCCATGTTCTATAACAAATTGATAATTAAAGAGGAATATCGTTTTGTATATTTCGAATATATTTAATATAATTTTTAATAATTTAGACAATCTAGCACTTTGCATACACAACGAACTATATAAATTACATTAGCTAGGATCATCGTTAAACCATTCAACTAGGGGGTGTCTACATTAAATTTGCCTCATGGGAGAAATAATATTTTTAGAATAAAACATTAGATTTTGAGTAATTTTTTTTAAAATTGAAATTAAATTACAAAGTGTTTTATCCATCCAAATTAACTATTTTAAAGTTTATAAGGGCATTAAAAAAGGAAAGATTTCATGGTGTAAATGACTGAACTTAATTTTTAAGTATCCATTGTAAAGTTAATATTATGTCATATTTCACATGAAACATGAGAATTAAACTGCTATATTCAGACAAAATTGATACTTAACTTCGAAGTATCTATGAACGCAAAAGAATTTAGAAAAATATCTTGATGTATGAAAATATAGGTTTCGAGGTACAAATGAGTTAACCTAATTTCAAAAATGTTCTTTTACAACGTTAAAATTTGTCATATTTTTACATTAAACATACGATTTCAATTGTCCTTTCAGACAAGATCAAAGATTAATTTCAAAGCGTGTGACACCTTCTTTAAAAAATATGACTCTTTTAGAAAATATTAATGTCTCAAAAATGTATATAAAATGTACTCAACTTCGAAGTATCTATGATAATAAAAAGAATTTTGAAAAATATATTGATATAAGAAAATATAGTTATTTAGATGTAAATAAGTTAACCTTATTTCAAAAGTGTAATATTAAGTCATATTTTGACATGAAACAAGAGTTTCATGCCAAAATGATAATGAGTTTCATGCCATATTCAGTCAAATGAGTTTCATGCCAACATGATAATGAGTTTCATGCCATATTCAGTCAAATGATGTCAAATGAGTTTCATGCCATATTTAGACAAAATTGATACTCAACTCCGAAGTATCTATGAAAATGAAAAGTATTTCGAAAAATATCTTGATATAAGAAAATAGTTTCGAGATGCAAATGAGTTAACCTAACTTCAAAGATGATCTTTTGCAACGTTAAAATTTCATCATGGTTTTACATTATAACATACGATCTCAATTGCCATTTCAGATAAGATCAAACATTAACTTCAAAGTGTGTTTGACAACTTTTAAAAAAAAATGACTCTCTTAGAAAATATTAATGTCTCAAAAATGTAAGTATTTTGATAGAATTTCCTGAAATAGATTTATACATTTTCCTTTGGAACATTAATAATGATCATGTTTTTACCTAAATCACAAATTCTCAACAGTCATTTTGAGACAAAAGAAAACCTCATCTTTAAAGTGACTCTATTTTAATGACTGATTATCTTAGAAAATAGTTATGCTATGGAGATTAAAAATCTGTCACATTTTCACCAAAAATTTATATTTCAACTACCATTTCTCGACAAAGTTTCATTTGAACTAAAAATTTTAGAAAATATTTCAAGGAATATTTTTGAAAAAATGTTAATGTAAAAAATACGTTTCATGATGTAAATTTGTGAAAGTTATTTTTAAAGTTTAAAATTCAGTTTAAAATTTTTAGTTTAAAATTCAGTTATATTTTAAAGAAAAATGAAAATTTGAATATCAATTTCAGACAATGTTGCCGCTTAACTCCAAATTATATCTCATTATTTGAAGAATTACTCTTTAACATATATAACCATACTTATTATTAAGGAAAATTAGGCACCGCCTGCTTTCTTAGAAGCTATCGCATAATGATATAGCGATATTGTTCTCAAATACACCTTAATAATATATATTTGAGCTTATTTAACTGCGACTATTATCAGATTGCGTAACTTATGCGTCTCTCTCTGCGTCATCAAGTTTTCCTTTAACACTTTACCAGTGGTTCAACATCATGGTGAGAAGTTAACCTAACCGATAAAATTGCCTGTTTTTTATTACGTTGTTTCTAATGATATTTGAACATGCCAAACTTGATGGCTAATGGCCTTTTGCGAATTAAGTCAGAAAGGTTCGCCTTTCGTTTAACTAGAAAGCACCTCAAAGGCAAAAGTACGTTTTAGTTCAGATCTCCACGGATAGATGGTAGCACCACCCATTTGGGAGGCCACTTCCTCAATTTAGACATAGATCTGAAGAAGAAGGAAATTTTCTCCCGATCCCTGTACACATGATATTGTTCAGTGACCGACCAGAAGACTTTTGATTCCAGAGATTTTACGAGCTTGTATATTGCATGCACTAGGTGTTTCTTAACGGAGTCGGGGACCGAACCCCAGCCTTTCCGGAAAGGAATCCAATTCTCTAACCATTGGGCTTCCATGGCTCTGCTTTTTATCATAAAATTGTTAATAAACCGACAACCCATTAATGGTCTATTCATCTATTAGCATCGGGGACAAAATGCGGATTAATTAGCTATCAGACAAGGAAATTATCAATCAAAGTATGGTCCATTTTCTTGCTCCTTCTTTGAAGGCTCGAGCTCATTTGTTGTAAATTCAGCGTTATTCATATAGTATGAAGCAACGTTAGCATTATTGATAGTAATTTTTCAATATGCTTAAATTGTGTCAAATTTTTAAAAATATAAATTTAGTATTTTTAATTTACTATGGTAAATTTATAATCATGGAACTAAAATATTTTTTTCATGCAGATCTGAGTCGCTTTGATCAGTGTTTAGAATCTACTTTGTTCTTTAAAGTGCTTACAACAAATGTGTATGAGCAGTAAAAAACTTGAAACACATCTAAAAAATAATCAAGATGAAAAGATTAAGACAAATAAATCTTTTCATTTCATTCGTCGGGCTAACTAAAAGATGTTTTCGTAGTTCATTTTTTTAAATAATACCAGCGTGGATTATTTATACTAACTATTCTTGACTATTTCAAAAACATAAAATTGCAATTGCATATGTATTTAATTAATTTCGAATATTAGATGGATTCCTGTTATTAATCATATTAAGTGTTCTCCGAATTTAAAACGCTCTTTGCATTTAATAAATATAAATTTTTTTCTGAAAACACAGAATAAAGAAAATTAGTGTTTATTTTAAAAATATAAATAAGTATTCCAGTTTCAAAAATGATGTTTCATTACGTGAAAGGTAAATTTGAAACCATACTTGATCGTTATAAACAATCTTTCGTATTCTTAAATGAAATATTCATCAAATTAAATTGATGATAAAAAACTTAATTTTGTATTCTTCAAAAGTCGTGCTCTTGATTTAGTTTTCTCGGCAAAATTTGTTTCACAGTCTTATATGCAAATGTTTAAACAAGAAAGTTAAAAATTATCATTCATTCGAAAAATTAGTTACAAATGTATACACATGAGATAAATCTTGACATTTATTAAAAAGTTAGCTTAAATATTTTTTTGCTGACATTTTAGAATTGATAGCTCTATTTCATAACATTCAAATATAATTAAAGACCATAAAATGCATTAATTCAAAGAATTAATGTTAAGAAACAATGTAAGACATTTTAATACATTGTGTAAGTAGGAGGTAACTTCTAATATGTAGGAGGAAATTTTTTTAATTATAAATGGTAACGCAACATTTGGCAAATTCAATATTGACAAAATATTTTTTTATTTTATATTGTCGAATTTCCAATTTCAATGCTGACAATTAGACAAAATAAAACCTTTTGTTGAAGCTATAATTTTTGTTTCAACGTAGTAGGTATGCTTTTGCAATGAGCACATATAACCAAGATAATAGTTATGTATAATATTTTAGGTATTCACAGAAAACATGTATTCCTAAAAATTGTTCCTATAATATTAAAAAATGATCTTTTTTAATTTTTAAATCATGCCAAATAATAATTATTACATTATATATATA